>NW_027641285.1:0-200836 GCF_949987615.1 Pollachius pollachius
ATTTAAGCATAAACCACCATTTGGGAGTGAATTCCATTAGTTTTGAGCAATATCAAAATTGAAAGGTCAGAATCACATTGTTGGTCAAAAAGTGCTTCTCTCGCTCTGAAAAGCATTTTGCACACATAAAAACTTGACATGTGAATATTTCTGTTACTTTCAATGGAAACGTGTTATTATGCTTACAAAAGGGTTATTTAAGCATAAACCACCATTTGGGAGTGAATTCCATTAGTTTTGAGCAATATCAACATTGTAAGGTAAAAATCACATTGTTGGTCAAAAAGTGCTTCTCTCGCTCTGAAAAGCATTTTGCACGCATAAAAACTTGACATGTGAATATTTCTGTTTCTTTCAATTCAAACGTGTTATTATGCTTACAAAAGGGTTATTTAAGCATAAACCACCATTTGGGAGTGAATTCCATTAGTTTTGAGCAATATCAACATTGTAAGGTCAGAATCACATTGTTGGTCAAAAAGTGCTTCTCTCGCTCTGAAAAGCATTTTGCACACATAAAAACTAGAAACGTGAATATTTCTGTTACTTTCAATGGAAACGTGTTATTATGCTTACAAAAGGGTTATTTAAGCATAAACCACCATTTGGGAGTGAATTCCATTAGTTTTGAGCAATATCAAAATTGAAAGGTCAGAATCACATTGTTGGTCAAAAAGTGCTTCTCTCGCTCTGAAAAGCATTTTGCACACATAAAAACTTGACATGTGAATATTTCTGTTACTTTCAATGGAAACGTGTTATTATGCTTACAAAAGGGTTATTTAAGCATAAACCACCATTTGGGAGTGAATTCCATTAGTTTTGAGCAATATCAACATTGTAAGGTAAAAATCACATTGTTGGTCAAAAAGTGCTTCTCTCGCTCTGAAAAGCATTTTGCACGCATAAAAACTTGACATGTGAATATTTCTGTTTCTTTCAATGGAAACGTGTTATTATGCTTACAAAAGGGTTATTTAAGCATAAACCACCATTTGGGAGTGAATTCCATTAGTTTTGAGCAATATCAAAATTGAAAGGTCAGAATCACATTGTTGGTCAAAAAGTGCTTCTCTCGCTCTGAAAAGCATTTTGCACACATAAAAACTTGACATGTGAATATTTCTGTTACTTTCAATGGAAACGTGTTATTATGCTTACAAAAGGGTTATTTAAGCATAAACCACCATTTGGGAGTGAATTCCATTAGTTTTGAGCAATATCAACATTGTAAGGTAAAAATCACATTGTTGGTCAAAAAGTGCTTCTCTCGCTCTGAAAAGCATTTTGCACGCATAAAAACTTGACATGTGAATATTTCTGTTTCTTTCAATTCAAACGTGTTATTATGCTTACAAAAGGGTTATTTAAGCATAAACCACCATTTGGGAGTGAATTCCATTAGTTTTGAGCAATATCAACATTGTAAGGTAAAAATCACATTGTTGGTCAAAAAGTGCTTCTCTCGCTCTGAAAAGCATTTTGCACGCATAAAAACTTGACATGTGAATATTTCTGTTTCTTTCAATGGAAACGTGTTATTATGCTTACAAAAGGGTTATTTAAGCATAAACCACCATTTGGGAGTGAATTCCATTAGTTTTGAGCAATATCAAAATTGAAAGGTCAGAATCACATTGTTGGTCAAAAAGTGCTTCTCTCGCTCTGAAAAGCATTTTGCACACATAAAAACTTGACATGTGAATATTTCTGTTACTTTCAATGGAAACGTGTTATTATGCTTACAAAAGGGTTATTTAAGCATAAACCACCATTTGGGAGTGAATTCCATTAGTTTTGAGCAATATCAACATTGTAAGGTAAAAATCACATTGTTGGTCAAAAAGTGCTTCTCTCGCTCTGAAAAGCATTTTGCACGCATAAAAACTTGACATGTGAATATTTCTGTTTCTTTCAATGGAAACGTGTTATTATGCTTACAAAAGGGTTATTTAAGCATAAACCACCATTTGGGAGTGAATTCCATTAGTTTTGAGCAATATCAACATTGTAAGGTCAGAATCACATTGTTGGTCAAAAAGTGCTTCTCTCGCTCTGAAAAGCATTTTGCACACATAAAAACTAGAAACGTGAATATTTCTGTTACTTTCAATGGAAACGTGTTATTATGCTTACAAAAGGGTTATTTAAGCATAAACCACCATTTGGGAGTGAATTCCATTAGTTTTGAGCAATATCAAAATTGAAAGGTCAGAATCACATTGTTGGTCAAAAAGTGCTTCTCTCGCTCTGAAAAGCATTTTGCACACATAAAAACTTGACATGTGAATATTTCTGTTACTTTCAATGGAAACGTGTTATTATGCTTACAAAAGGGTTATTTAAGCATATACCACCATTTGGGAGTGAATTCCATTAGTTTTGAGCAATATCAACATTGTAAGGTAAAAATCACATTGTTGGTCAAAAAGTGCTTCTCTCGCTCTGAAAAGCATTTTGCACGCATAAAAACTTGACATGTGAATATTTCTGTTTCTTTCAATTCAAACGTGTTATTATGCTTACAAAAGGGTTATTTAAGCATAAACCACCATTTGGGAGTGAATTCCATTAGTTTTGAGCAATATCAACATTGTAAGGTAAAAATCACATTGTTGGTCAAAAAGTGCTTCTCTCGCTCTGAAAAGCATTTTGCACGCATAAAAACTTGACATGTGAATATTTCTGTTTCTTTCAATGGAAACGTGTTATTATGCTTACAAAAGGGTTATTTAAGCATAAACCACCATTTGGGAGTGAATTCCATTAGTTTTGAGCAATATCAAAATTGAAAGGTCAGAATCACATTGTTGGTCAAAAAGTGCTTCTCTCGCTCTGAAAAGCATTTTGCACACATAAAAACTTGACATGTGAATATTTCTGTTACTTTCAATGGAAACGTGTTATTATGCTTACAAAAGGGTTATTTAAGCATAAACCACCATTTGGGAGTGAATTCCATTAGTTTTGAGCAATATCAACATTGTAAGGTAAAAATCACATTGTTGGTCAAAAAGTGCTTCTCTCGCTCTGAAAAGCATTTTGCACGCATAAAAACTTGACATGTGAATATTTCTGTTTCTTTCAATGGAAACGTGTTATTATGCTTACAAAAGGGTTATTTAAGCATAAACCACCATTTGGGAGTGAATTCCATTAGTTTTGAGCAATATCAAAATTGAAAGGTCAGAATCACATTGTTGGTCAAAAAGTGCTTCTCTCGCTCTGAAAAGCATTTTGCACACATAAAAACTTGACATGTGAATATTTCTGTTTCTTTCAATGGAAACGTGTTATTATGCTTACAAAAGGGTTATTTAAGCATAAACCACCATTTGGGAGTGAATTCCATTAGTTTTGAGCAATATCAACATTGTAAGGTAAAAATCACATTGTTGGTCAAAAAGTGCTTCTCTCGCTCTGAAAAGCATTTTGCACGCATAAAAACTTGACATGTGAATATTTCTGTTTCTTTCAATGGAAAGGTGTTATTATGCTTACAAAAGGGTTATTTAAGCATAAACCACCATTTGGGAGTGAATTCCATTAGTTTTGAGCAATATCAACATTGTAAGGTAAAAATCACATTGTTGGTCAAAAAGTGCTTCTCTCGCTCTGAAAAGCATTTTGCACGCATAAAAACTTGACATGTGAATATTTCTGTTTCTTTCAATGGAAAGGTGTTATTATGCTTACAAAAGGGTTATTTAAGCATAAACCACCATTTGGGAGTGAATTCCATTAGTTTTGAGCAATATCAAAATTGAAAGGTCAGAATCACATTGTTGGTCAAAAAGTGCTTCTCTCGCTCTGAAAAGCATTTTGCACACATAAAAACTTGACATGTGAATATTTCTGTTACTTTCAATGGAAACGTGTTATTATGCTTACAAAAGGGTTATTTAAGCATAAACCACCATTTGGGAGTGAATTCCATTAGTTTTGAGCAATATCAACATTGTAAGGTAAAAATCACATTGTTGGTCAAAAAGTGCTTCTCTCGCTCTGAAAAGCATTTTGCACGCATAAAAACTTGACATGTGAATATTTCTGTTTCTTTCAATTCAAACGTGTTATTATGCTTACAAAAGGGTTATTTAAGCATAAACCACCATTTGGGAGTGAATTCCATTAGTTTTGAGCAATATCAAAATTGAAAGGTCAGAATCACATTGTTGGTCAAAAAGTGCTTCTCTCGCTCTGAAAAGCATTTTGCACACATAAAAACTTGACATGTGAATATTTCTGTTTCTTTCAATGGAAACGTGTTATTATGCTTACAAAAGGGTTATTTAAGCATAAACCACCATTTGGGAGTGAATTCCATTAGTTTTGAGCAATATCAACATTGAAAGGTCAGAATCACATTGTTGGTCAAAAAGTGCTTCTCTCGCTCTGAAAAGCATTTTGCACACATAAAAACTAGAAACGTGAATATTTCTGTTACTTTCAATGGAAACGTGTTATTATGCTTACAAAAGGGTTATTTAAGCATAAACCACCATTTGGGAGTGAATTCCATTAGTTTTGAGCAATATCAAAATTGAAAGGTCAGAATCACATTGTTGGTCAAAAAGTGCTTCTCTCGCTCTGAAAAGCATTTTGCACACATAAAAACTTGACATGTGAATATTTCTGTTACTTTCAATGGAAACGTGTTATTATGCTTACAAAAGGGTTATTTAAGCATAAACCACCATTTGGGAGTGAATTCCATTAGTTTTGAGCAATATCAACATTGTAAGGTAAAAATCACATTGTTGGTCAAAAAGTGCTTCTCTCGCTCTGAAAAGCATTTTGCACGCATAAAAACTTGACATGTGAATATTTCTGTTTCTTTCAATTCAAACGTGTTATTATGCTTACAAAAGGGTTATTTAAGCATAAACCACCATTTGGGAGTGAATTCCATTAGTTTTGAGCAATATCAACATTGTAAGGTCAGAATCACATTGTTGGTCAAAAAGTGCTTCTCTCGCTCTGAAAAGCATTTTGCACACATAAAAACTAGAAACGTGAATATTTCTGTTACTTTCAATGGAAACGTGTTATTATGCTTACAAAAGGGTTATTTAAGCATAAACCACCATTTGGGAGTGAATTCCATTAGTTTTGAGCAATATCAACATTGTAAGGTAAAAATCACATTGTTGGTCAAAAAGTGCTTCTCTCGCTCTGAAAAGCATTTTGCACGCATAAAAACTTGACATGTGAATATTTCTGTTTCTTTCAATTCAAACGTGTTAATATGCTTACAAAAGGGTTATTTAAGCATAAACCACCATTTGGGAGTGAATTCCATTAGTTTTGAGCAATATCAAAATTGAAAGGTCAGAATCACATTGTTGGTCAAAAAGTGCTTCTCTCGCTCTGAAAAGCATTTTGCACACATAAAAACTTGACATGTGAATATTTCTGTTACTTTCAATGGAAACGTGTTATTATGCTTACAAAAGGGTTATTTAAGCATAAACCACCATTTGGGAGTGAATTCCATTAGTTTTGAGCAATATCAACATTGTAAGGTAAAAATCACATTGTTGGTCAAAAAGTGCTTCTCTCGCTCTGAAAAGCATTTTGCACGCATAAAAACTTGACATGTGAATATTTCTGTTTCTTTCAATTCAAACGTGTTATTATGCTTACAAAAGGGTTATTTAAGCATAAACCACCATTTGGGAGTGAATTCCATTAGTTTTGAGCAATATCAAAATTGAAAGGTCAGAATCACATTGTTGGTCAAAAAGTGCTTCTCTCGCTCTGAAAAGCATTTTGCACACATAAAAACTTGACATGTGAATATTTCTGTTTCTTTCAATGGAAACGTGTTATTATGCTTACAAAAGGGTTATTTAAGCATAAACCACCATTTGGGAGTGAATTCCATTAGTTTTGAGCAATATCAACATTGTAAGGTAAAAATCACATTGTTGGTCAAAAAGTGCTTCTCTCGCTCTGAAAAGCATTTTGCACGCATAAAAACTTGACATGTGAATATTTCTGTTTCTTTCAATGGAAAGGTGTTATTATGCTTACAAAAGGGTTATTTAAGCATAAACCACCATTTGGGAGTGAATTCCATTAGTTTTGAGCAATATCAAAATTGAAAGGTCAGAATCACATTGTTGGTCAAAAAGTGCTTCTCTCGCTCTGAAAAGCATTTTGCACACATAAAAACTTGACATGTGAATATTTCTGTTACTTTCAATGGAAACGTGTTATTATGCTTACAAAAGGGTTATTTAAGCATAAACCACCATTTGGGAGTGAATTCCATTAGTTTTGAGCAATATCAAAATTGAAAGGTCAGAATCACATTGTTGGTCAAAAAGTGCTTCTCTCGCTCTGAAAAGCATTTTGCACACATAAAAACTTGACATGTGAATATTTCTGTTACTTTCAATGGAAACGTGTTATTATGCTTACAAAAGGGTTATTTAAGCATAAACCACCATTTGGGAGTGAATTCCATTAGTTTTGAGCAATATCAACATTGTAAGGTCAGAATCACATTGTTGGTCAAAAAGTGCTTCTCTCGCTCTGAAAAGCATTTTGCACACATAAAAACTTGACATGTGAATATTTCTGTTACTTTCAATGGAAACGTGTTATTATGCTTACAAAAGGGTTATTTAAGCATAAACCACCATTTGGGAGTGAATTCCATTAGTTTTGAGCAATATCAAAATTGAAAGGTCAGAATCACATTGTTGGTCAAAAAGTGCTTCTCTCGCTCTGAAAAGCATTTTGCACACATAAAAACTTGACATGTGAATATTTCTGTTACTTTCAATGGAAACGTGTTATTATGCTTACAAAAGGGTTATTTAAGCATAAACCACCATTTGGGAGTGAATTCCATTAGTTTTGAGCAATATCAACATTGTAAGGTCAGAATCACATTGTTGGTCAAAAAGTGCTTCTCTCGCTCTGAAAAGCATTTTGCACACATAAAAACTAGAAACGTGAATATTTCTGTTACTTTCAATGGAAACGTGTTATTATGCTTACAAAAGGGTTATTTAAGCATAAACCACCATTTGGGAGTGAATTCCATTAGTTTTGAGCAATATCAAAATTGAAAGGTCAGAATCACATTGTTGGTCAAAAAGTGCTTCTCTCGCTCTGAAAAGCATTTTGCACACATAAAAACTTGACATGTGAATATTTCTGTTTCTTTCAATGGAAACGTGTTATTATGCTTACAAAAGGGTTATTTAAGCATAAACCACCATTTGGGAGTGAATTCCATTAGTTTTGAGCAATATCAACATTGAAAGGTCAGAATCACATTGTTGGTCAAAAAGTGCTTCTCTCGCTCTGAAAAGCATTTTGCACACATAAAAACTAGAAACGTGAATATTTCTGTTACTTTCAATGGAAACGTGTTATTATGCTTACAAAAGGGTTATTTAAGCATAAACCACCATTTGGGAGTGAATTCCATTAGTTTTGAGCAATATCAAAATTGATAGGTCAGAATCACATTGTTGGTCAAAAAGTGCTTCTCTCGCTCTGAAAAGCATTTTGCACACATAAAAACTTGACATGTGAATATTTCTGTTACTTTCAATGGAAACGTGTTATTATGCTTACAAAAGGGTTATTTAAGCATAAACCACCATTTGGGAGTGAATTCCATTAGTTTTGAGCAATATCAACATTGTAAGGTAAAAATCACATTGTTGGTCAAAAAGTGCTTCTCTCGCTCTGAAAAGCATTTTGCACGCATAAAAACTTGACATGTGAATATTTCTGTTTCTTTCAATGGAAACGTGTTATTATGCTTACAAAAGGGTTATTTAAGCATAAACCACCATTTGGGAGTGAATTCCATTAGTTTTGAGCAATATCAACATTGAAAGGTCAGAATCACATTGTTGGTCAAAAAGTGCTTCTCTCGCTCTGAAAAGCATTTTGCACACATAAAAACTAGAAACGTGAATATTTCTGTTACTTTCAATGGAAACGTGTTATTATGCTTACAAAAGGGTTATTTAAGCATAAACCACCATTTGGGAGTGAATTCCATTAGTTTTGAGCAATATCAACATTGTAAGGTAAAAATCACATTGTTGGTCAAAAAGTGCTTCTCTCGCTCTGAAAAGCATTTTGCACGCATAAAAACTTGACATGTGAATATTTCTGTTTCTTTCAATTCAAACGTGTTATTATGCTTACAAAAGGGTTATTTAAGCATAAACCACCATTTGGGAGTGAATTCCATTAGTTTTGAGCAATATCAAAATTGAAAGGTCAGAATCACATTGTTGGTCAAAAAGTGCTTCTCTCGCTCTGAAAAGCATTTTGCACACATAAAAACTTGACATGTGAATATTTCTGTTACTTTCAATGGAAACGTGTTATTATGCTTACAAAAGGGTTATTTAAGCATAAACCACCATTTGGGAGTGAATTCCATTAGTTTTGAGCAATATCAACATTGTAAGGTAAAAATCACATTGTTGGTCAAAAAGTGCTTCTCTCGCTCTGAAAAGCATTTTGCACGCATAAAAACTTGACATGTGAATATTTCTGTTTCTTTCAATGGAAAGGTGTTATTATGCTTACAAAAGGGTTATTTAAGCATAAACCACCATTTGGGAGTGAATTCCATTAGTTTTGAGCAATATCAAAATTGAAAGGTCAGAATCACATTGTTGGTCAAAAAGTGCTTCTCTCGCTCTGAAAAGCATTTTGCACACATAAAAACTTGACATGTGAATATTTCTGTTACTTTCAATGGAAACGTGTTATTATGCTTACAAAAGGGTTATTTAAGCATAAACCACCATTTGGGAGTGAATTCCATTAGTTTTGAGCAATATCAACATTGTAAGGTAAAAATCACATTGTTGGTCAAAAAGTGCTTCTCTCGCTCTGAAAAGCATTTTGCACGCATAAAAACTTGACATGTGAATATTTCTGTTTCTTTCAATTCAAACGTGTTATTATGCTTACAAAATGGTTATTTAAGCATAAACCACCATTTGGGAGTGAATTCCATTAGTTTTGAGCAATATCAAAATTGAAAGGTCAGAATCACATTGTTGGTCAAAAAGTGCTTCTCTCGCTCTGAAAAGCATTTTGCACACATAAAAACTTGACATGTGAATATTTCTGTTTCTTTCAATGGAAACGTGTTATTATGCTTACAAAAGGGTTATTTAAGCATAAACCACCATTTGGGAGTGAATTCCATTAGTTTTGAGCAATATCAACATTGAAAGGTCAGAATCACATTGTTGGTCAAAAAGTGCTTCTCTCGCTCTGAAAAGCATTTTGCACACATAAAAACTAGAAACGTGAATATTTCTGTTACTTTCAATGGAAACGTGTTATTATGCTTACAAAAGGGTTATTTAAGCATAAACCACCATTTGGGAGTGAATTCCATTAGTTTTGAGCAATATCAAAATTGAAAGGTCAGAATCACATTGTTGGTCAAAAAGTGCTTCTCTCGCTCTGAAAAGCATTTTGCACACATAAAAACTTGACATGTGAATATTTCTGTTACTTTCAATGGAAACGTGTTATTATGCTTACAAAAGGGTTATTTAAGCATAAACCACCATTTGGGAGTGAATTCCATTAGTTTTGAGCAATATCAAAATTGAAAGGTCAGAATCACATTGTTGGTCAAAAAGTGCTTCTCTCGCTCTGAAAAGCATTTTGCACACATAAAAACTTGACATGTGAATATTTCTGTTACTTTCAATGGAAACGTGTTATTATGCTTACAAAAGGGTTATTTAAGCATAAACCACCATTTGGGAGTGAATTCCATTAGTTTTGAGCAATATCAACATTGTAAGGTCAGAATCACATTGTTGGTCAAAAAGTGCTTCTCTCGCTCTGAAAAGCATTTTGCACACATAAAAACTAGAAACGTGAATATTTCTGTTACTTTCAATGGAAACGTGTTATTATGCTTACAAAAGGGTTATTTAAGCATAAACCACCATTTGGGAGTGAATTCCATTAGTTTTGAGCAATATCAACATTGTAAGGTAAAAATCACATTGTTGGTCAAAAAGTGCTTCTCTCGCTCTGAAAAGCATTTTGCACGCATAAAAACTTGACATGTGAATATTTCTGTTTCTTTCTTTCAATTCAAACGTGTTAATATGCTTACAAAAGGGTTATTTAAGCATAAACCACCATTTGGGAGTGAATTCCATTAGTTTTGAGCAATATCAAAATTGAAAGGTCAGAATCACATTGTTGGTCAAAAAGTGCTTCTCTCGCTCTGAAAAGCATTTTGCACACATAAAAACTTGACATGTGAATATTTCTGTTACTTTCAATGGAAACGTGTTATTATGCTTACAAAGGGTTATTTAAGCATAAACCACCATTTGGGAGTGAATTCCATTAGTTTTGAGCAATATCAACATTGTAAGGTAAAAATCACATTGTTGGTCAAAAAGTGCTTCTCTCGCTCTGAAAAGCATTTTGCACGCATAAAAACTTGACATGTGAATATTTCTGTTTCTTTCAATTCAAACGTGTTATTATGCTTACAAAAGGTTATTTAAGCATAACCACCATTTGGGAGTGAATTCCATTAGTTTTGAGCAATATCAAAATTGAAAGGTCAGAATCACATTGTTGGTCAAAAAGTGCTTCTCTCGCTCTGAAAAGCATTTTGCACACATAAAACTTGACATGTGAATATTTCTGTTTCTTCAATGGAAACGTGTTATTATGCTTACAAAAGGGTTATTTAAGCATAAACCACCATTTGGGAGTGAATTCCATTAGTTTTGAGCAATATCAACATTGTAAGGTAAAAATCACATTGTTGGTCAAAAAGTGCTTCTCTCGCTCTGAAAAGCATTTTGCACGCATAAAAACTTGACATGTGAATATTTCTGTTTCTTTCAATGGAAACGGTGTTATTATGCTTACAAAAGGGTTATTTAAGCATAAACCACCATTTGGGAGTGAATTCCATTAGTTTTGAGCAATATCAAAATTGAAAGGTCAGAATCACATTGTTGGTCAAAAAGTGCTTCTCTCGCTCTGAAAAGCATTTTGCACACATAAAAACTTGACATGTGAATATTTCTGTTACTTTCAATGGAAACGTGTTATTATGCTTACAAAAGGGTTATTTAAGCATAAACCACCATTTGGGAGTGAATTCCATTAGTTTTGAGCAATATCAAAATTGAAAGGTCAGAATCACATTGTTGGTCAAAAAGTGCTTCTCTCGCTCTGAAAAGCATTTTGCACACATAAAAACTTGACATGTGAATATTTCTGTTACTTTCAATGGAAACGTGTTATTATGCTTACAAAAGGGTTATTTAAGCATAAACCACCATTTGGGAGTGAATTCCATTAGTTTTGAGCAATATCAACATTGTAAGGTCAGAATCACATTGTTGGTCAAAAAGTGCTTCTCTCGCTCTGAAAAGCATTTTGCACACATAAAAACTTGACATGTGAATATTTCTGTTACTTTCAATGGAAACGTGTTATTATGCTTACAAAAGGGTTATTTAAGCATAAACCACCATTTGGGAGTGAATTCCATTAGTTTTGAGCAATATCAAAATTGAAAGGTCAGAATCACATTGTTGGTCAAAAAGTGCTTCTCTCGCTCTGAAAAGCATTTTGCACACATAAAAACTTGACATGTGAATATTTCTGTTACTTTCAATGGAAACGTGTTATTATGCTTACAAAAGGGTTATTTAAGCATAAACCACCATTTGGGAGTGAATTCCATTAGTTTTGAGCAATATCAACATTGTAAGGTCAGAATCACATTGTTGGTCAAAAAGTGCTTCTCTCGCTCTGAAAAGCATTTTGCACACATAAAAACTAGAAACGTGAATATTTCTGTTACTTTCAATGGAAACGTGTTATTATGCTTACAAAAGGGTTATTTAAGCATAAACCACCATTTGGGACTGAATTCCATTAGTTTTGAGCAATATCAAAATTGAAAGGTCAGAATCACATTGTTGGTCAAAAAGTGCTTCTCTCGCTCTGAAAAGCATTTTGCACACATAAAAACTTGACATGTGAATATTTCTGTTTCTTTCAATGGAAACGTGTTATTATGCTTACAAAAGGGTTATTTAAGCATAAACCACCATTTGGGAGTGAATTCCATTAGTTTTGAGCAATATCAACATTGAAAGGTCAGAATCACATTGTTGGTCAAAAAGTGCTTCTCTCGCTCTGAAAAGCATTTTGCACACATAAAAACTAGAAACGTGAATATTTCTGTTACTTTCAATGGAAACGTGTTATTATGCTTACAAAAGGGTTATTTAAGCATAAACCACCATTTGGGAGTGAATTCCATTAGTTTTGAGCAATATCAAAATTGATAGGTCAGAATCACATTGTTGGTCAAAAAGTGCTTCTCTCGCTCTGAAAAGCATTTTGCACACATAAAAACTTGACATGTGAATATTTCTGTTACTTTCAATGGAAACGTGTTATTATGCTTACAAAAGGGTAATTTAAGCATAAACCACCATTTGGGAGTGAATTCCATTAGTTTTGAGCAATATCAACATTGTAAGGTAAAAATCACATTGTTGGTCAAAAAGTGCTTCTCTCGCTCTGAAAAGCATTTTGCACGCATAAAAACTTGACATGTGAATATTTCTGTTTCTTTCAATGGAAACGTGTTATTATGCTTACAAAAGGGTTATTTAAGCATAAACCACCATTTGGGAGTGAATTCCATTAGTTTTGAGCAATATCAACATTGAAAGGTCAGAATCACATTGTTGGTCAAAAGTGCTTCTCTCGCTCTGAAAAGCATTTTGCACACATAAAAACTAGAAACGTGAATATTTCTGTTACTTTCAATGGAAACGTGTTATTATGCTTACAAAAGGGTTATTTAAGCATAAACCACCATTTGGGAGTGAATTCCATTAGTTTTGAGCAATATCAACATTGTAAGGTAAAAATCACATTGTTGGTCAAAAAGTGCTTCTCTCGCTCTGAAAAGCATTTTGCACGCATAAAAACTTGACATGTGAATATTTCTGTTCTTTCAATTCAAACGTGTTATTATGCTTACAAAAGGGTTATTTAAGCATAAACCACCATTTGGGAGTGAATTCCATTAGTTTTGAGCAATATCAAAATTGAAAGGTCAGAATCACATTGTTGGTCAAAAAGTGCTTCTCTCGCTCTGAAAAGCATTTTGCACACATAAAAACTTGACATGTGAATATTTCTGTTACTTTCAATGGAAACGTGTTATTATGCTTACAAAAGGGTTATTTAAGCATAAACCACCATTTGGGAGTGAATTCCATTAGTTTTGAGCAATATCAACATTGTAAGGTAAAAATCACATTGTTGGTCAAAAAGTGCTTCTCTCGCTCTGAAAAGCATTTTGCACGCATAAAAACTTGACATGTGAATATTTCTGTTTCTCTTTCAATGGAAACGTGTTATTATGCTTACAAAAGGGTTATTTAAGCATAAACCACCATTTGGGAGTGAATTCCATTAGTTTTGAGCAATATCAAAATTGAAAGGTCAGAGTCACATTGTTGGTCAAAAGTGCTTCTCTCGCTCTGAAAAGCATTTTGCACGCATAAAAACTTGACATGTGAATATTTCTGTTTCTTTCAATGGAAACGTGTTATTATGCTTACAAAAGGGTTATTTAAGCATAAACCACCATTTGGGAGTGAATTCCATTAGTTTTGAGCAATATCAAAATTGAAAGGTCAGAATCACATTGTTGTTCAAAAAGTGCTTCTCTCGCTCTGAAAAGCATTTTGCACGCATAAAAACTTGACATGTGAATATTTCTGTTTCTTTCAATGGAAACGTGTTATTATGCTTACAAAAGGGTTATTTAAGCATAAACCACCATTTGGGAGTGAATTCCATTAGTTTTGAGTAATATCAAAATTGAAAGGTCAGAATCACATTGTTGGTCAAAAAGTGCTTCTCTCGCTCTGAAAAGCATTTTGCACACATAAAAACTTGACATGTGAATATTTCTGTTACTTTCAATGGAAACGTGTTATTATGCTTACAAAAGGGTTATTTAAGCATAAACCACCATTTGGGAGTGAATTCCATTAGTTTTGAGCAATATCAACATTGTAAGGTCAGAATCACATTGTTGGTCAAAAAGTGCTTCTCTCGCTCTGAAAAGCATTTTTGCACACATAAAAACTAGAAACGTGAATATTTCTGTTACTTTCAATGGAAACGTGTTATTATGCTTACAAAAGGGTTATTTAAGCATAAACCACCATTTGGGAGTGAATTCCATTAGTTTTGAGCAATATCAAAATTGAAAGGTCAGAATCACATTGTTGGTCAAAAAGTGCTTCTCTCGCTCTGAAAAGCATTTTGCACACATAAAAACTTGACATGTGAATATTTCTGTTACTTTCAATGGAAACGTGTTATTATGCTTACAAAAGGGTTATTTAAGCATAAACCACCATTTGGGAGTGAATTCCATTAGTTTTGAGCAATATCAAAATTGATAGGTCAGAGTCACATTGTTGGTCAAAAAGTGCTTCTCTCGCTCTGAAAAGCATTTTGCACGCATAAAAACTTGACATGTGAATATTTCTGTTACTTTCAATGGAAACGTGTTATTATGCTTACAAAAGGGTTATTTAAGCATAAACCACCATTTGGGAGTGAATTCCATTAGTTTTGAGCAATATCAAAATTGAAAGGTCAGAGTCACATTGTTGGTCAAAAAGTGCTTCTCTCGCTCTGAAAAGCATTTTGCACGCATAAAAACTTGACATGTGAATATTTCTGTTTCTTTCAATGGAAACGTGTTATTATGCTTACAAAAGGGTTATTTAAGCATAAACCACCATTTGGGAGTGAATTCCATTAGTTTTGAGCAATATCAAAATTGAAAGGTCAGAATCACATTGTTGTTCAAAAGTGCTTCTCTCGCTCTGAAAAGCATTTTGCACGCATAAAAACTTGACATGTGAATATTTCTGTTTCTTTCAATGGAAACGTGTTATTATGCTTACAAAAGGGTTATTTAAGCATAAACCACCATTTGGGAGTGAATTCCATTAGTTTTGAGTAATATCAAAATTGAAAGGTCAGAATCACATTGTTGGTCAAAAAGTGCTTCTCTCGCTCTGAAAAGCATTTTGCACACATAAAAACTTGACATGTGAATATTTCTGTTACTTTCAATGGAAACGTGTTATTATGCTTACAAAAGGGTTATTTAAGCATAAACCACCATTTGGGAGTGAATTCCATTAGTTTTGAGCAATATCAACATTGTAAGGTCAGAATCACATTGTTGGTCAAAAAGTGCTTCTCTCGCTCTGAAAAGCATTTTGCACACATAAAAACTAGAAACGTGAATATTTCTGTTACTTTCAATGGAAACGTGTTATTATGCTTACAAAAGGGTTATTTAAGCATAAACCACCATTTGGGAGTGAATTCCATTAGTTTTGAGCAATATCAAAATTGAAAGGTCAGAATCACATTGTTGGTCAAAAAGTGCTTCTCTCGCTCTGAAAAGCATTTTGCACACATAAAAACTTGACATGTGAATATTTCTGTTACTTTCAATGGAAACGTGTTATTATGCTTACAAAAGGGTTATTTAAGCATAAACCACCATTTGGGAGTGAATTCCATTAGTTTTGAGCAATATCAAAATTGATAGGTCAGAGGTCACATTGTTGGTCAAAAAGTGCTTCTCTCGCTCTGAAAAGCATTTTGCACGCATAAAAACTTGACATGTGAATATTTCTGTTACTTTCAATGGAAACGTGTTATTATGCTTACAAAAGGGTTATTTAAGCATAAACCACCATTTGGGAGTGAATTCCATTAGTTTTGAGCAATATCAAAATTGAAAGGTCAGAGTCACATTGTTGGTCAAAAAGTGCTTCTCTCGCTCTGAAAAGCATTTTGCACGCATAAAAACTTGACATGTGAATATTTCTGTTTCTTTCAATGGAAACGTGTTATTATGCTTACAAAAGGGTTATTTAAGCATAAACCACCATTTGGGAGTGAATTCCATTAGTTTTGAGCAATATCAAAATTGAAGGTCAGAGTCACATTGTTGGTCAAAAAGTGCTTCTCTCGCTCTGAAAAGCATTTTGCACGCATAAAAACTTGACATGTGAATATTTCTGTTTCTTTCAATGGAAACGTGTTATTATGCTTACAAAAGGGTTATTTAAGCATAAACCACCATTTGGGAGTGAATTCTATTAGTTTTGAGCAATATCAAAATTGAAAGGTCAGAATCACATTGTTGGTCAAAAAGTGCTTCTCTCGCTCTGAAAAGCATTTTGCACGCATAAAAACTTGACATGTGAATATTTCTGTTTCTTTCAATGGAAACGTGTTATTATGCTTACAAAAGGGTTATTTAAGCATAAACCACCATTTGGGAGTGAATTCCATTAGTTTTGAGCAATATCAAAATTGAAAGGTCAGAATCACATTGTTGTTCAAAAAGTGCTTCTCTCGCTCTGAAAAGCATTTTGCACGCATAAAAACTTGACATGTGAATATTTCTGTTTCTTTCAATGGAAACGTGTTATTATGCTTACAAAAGGGTTATTTAAGCATAAACCACCATTTGGGAGCGAATTCCATTAGTTTTGAGCAATATCAAAATTGAAAGGTCAGAATCACATTGTTGGTCAAAAAAGTGCTTCTCTCGCTCTGAAAAGCATTTTGCACACATAAAAACTTGACATGTGAATATTTCTGTTACTTTCAATGGAAACGTGTTATTATGCTTACAAAAGGGTTATTTAAGCATAAACCACCATTTGGGAGTGAATTCCATTAGTTTTGAGCAATATCAAAATTGAAGGTCAGAGTCACATTGTTGGTCAAAAAGTGCTTCTCTCGCTCTGAAAAGCATTTTGCACACATAAAAACTTGACATGTGAATATTTCTGTTACTTTAATGGAAACGTGTTATTATGCTTACAAAAGGGTTATTTAAGCATAAACCACCATTTGGGAGTGAATTCCATTAGTTTTGAGCAATATCAAAATTGAAAGGTCAGAGTCACATTGTTGGTCAAAAAGTGCTTCTCTCGCTCTGAAAAGCATTTTGCACGCATAAAAACTTGACATGTGAATATTTCTGTTTCTTTCAATGGAAACGTGTTATTATGCTTACAAAAGGGTTATTTAAGCATAAACCACCATTTGGGAGTGAATTCCATTAGTTTTGAGCAATATCAAAATTGAAAGGTCAGAATCACATTGTTGGTCAAAAAGTGCTTCTCTCGCTCTGAAAAGCATTTTGCACGCATAAAAACTTGACATGTGAATATTTCTGTTTCTTTCAATGGAAACGTGTTATTATGCTTACAAAAGGGTTATTTAAGCATAAACCACCATTTGGGAGTGAATTCCATTAGTTTTTGAGCAATATCAAAATTGAAAGGTCAGAATCACATTGTTGGTCAAAAAGTGCTTCTCTCGCTCTGAAAAGCATTTTGCACACATAAAAACTTGACATGTGAATATTTCTGTTACTTTCAATGGAAACGTGTTATTATGCTTACAAAAGGGTTATTTAAGCATAAACCACCATTTGGGAGTGAATTCCATTAGTTTTGAGCAATATCAAAATTGAAGGTCAGAGTCACATTGTTGGTCAAAAAGTGCTTCTCTCGCTCTGAAAAGCATTTTGCACACATAAAAACTTGACATGTGAATATTTCTGTTACTTTTAATGGAAACGTGTTATTATGCTTACAAAAGGGTTATTTAAGCATAAACCACCATTTGGGAGTGAATTCCATTAGTTTTGAGCAATATCAAAATTGAAAGGTCAGAGTCACATTGTTGGTCAAAAAGTGCTTCTCTCGCTCTGAAAAGCATTTTGCACACATAAAAACTTGACATGTGAATATTTCTGTTACTTTCAATGGAAACGTGTTATTATGCTTACAAAAGGGTTATTTAAGCATAAACCACCATTTGGGAGTGAATTCCATTAGTTTTGAGCAATATCAACATTGTAAGGTAAAAATCACATTGTTGGTCAAAAAGTGCTTCTCTCGCTCTGAAAAGCATTTTGCACGCATAAAAACTTGACATGTGAATATTTCTGTTACTTTCAATGGAAACGTGTTATTATGCTTACAAAAGGGTTATTTAAGCATAAACCACCATTTGGGAGTGAATTCCATTAGTTTTGAGCAATATCAACATTGTAAGGTCAGAATCACATTGTTGGTCAAAAAGTGCTTCTCTCGCGCTGAAAAGCATTTTGCACACATAAAAACTAGAAACGTGAATATTTCTGTTACTTTCAATGGAAACGTGTTATTATGCTTACAAAAGGGTTATTTAAGCATAAACCACCATTTGGGAGTGAATTCCATTAGTTTTGAGCAATATCAAAATTGAAAGGTCAGAGTCACATTGTTGGTCAAAAAGTGCTTCTCTCGCTCTGAAAAGCATTTTGCACGCATAAAAACTTGACATGTGAATATTTCTGTTTCTTTCAATGGAAACGTGTTATTATGCTTACAAAAGGGTTATTTAAGCATAAACCACCATTTGGGAGTGAATTCCATTAGTTTTGAGCAATATCAAAATTGAAAGGTCAGAATCACATTGTTGTTCAAAAAGTGCTTCTCTCGCTCTGAAAAGCATTTTGCACGCATAAAAACTTGACATGTGAATATTTCTGTTTCTTTCAATGGAAACGTGTTATTATGCTTACAAAAGGGTTATTTAAGCATAAACCACCATTTGGGAGTGAATTCCATTAGTTTTGAGTAATATCAAAATTGAAAGGTCAGAATCACATTGTTGGTCAAAAAGTGCTTCTCTCGCTCTGAAAAGCATTTTGCACACATAAAAACTTGACATGTGAATATTTCTGTTACTTTCAATGGAAACGTGTTATTATGCTTACAAAAGGGTTATTTAAGCATAAACCACCATTTGGGAGTGAATTCCATTAGTTTTGAGCAATATCAACATTGTAAGGTCAGAATCACATTGTTGGTCAAAAAGTGCTTCTCTCGCTCTGAAAAGCATTTTGCACACATAAAAACTAGAAACGTGAATATTTCTGTTACTTTCAATGGAAACGTGTTATTATGCTTACAAAAGGGTTATTTAAGCATAAACCACCATTTGGGAGTGAATTCCATTAGTTTTGAGCAATATCAAAATTGAAAGGTCAGAATCACATTGTTGGTCAAAAAGTGCTTCTCTCGCTCTGAAAAGCATTTTGCACACATAAAAACTTGACATGTGAATATTTCTGTTACTTTCAATGGAAACGTGTTATTATGCTTACAAAAGGGTTATTTAAGCATAAACCACCATTTGGGAGTGAATTCCATTAGTTTTGAGCAATATCAAAATTGATAGGTCAGAGTCACATTGTTGGTCAAAAAGTGCTTCTCTCGCTCTGAAAAGCATTTTGCACGCATAAAAACTTGACATGTGAATATTTCTGTTACTTTCAATGGAAACGTGTTATTATGCTTACAAAAGGGTTATTTAAGCATAAACCACCATTTGGGAGTGAATTCCATTAGTTTTGAGCAATATCAAAATTGAAAGGTCAGAGTCACATTGTTGGTCAAAAAGTGCTTCTCTCGCTCTGAAAAGCATTTTGCACGCATAAAAACTTGACATGTGAATATTTCTGTTTCTTTCAATGGAAACGTGTTATTATGCTTACAAAAGGGTTATTTAAGCATAAACCACCATTTGGGAGTGAATTCCATTAGTTTTGAGCAATATCAAAATTGAAAGGTCAGAATCACATTGTTGTTCAAAAAGTGCTTCTCTCGCTCTGAAAAGCATTTTGCACGCATAAAAACTTGACATGTGAATATTTCTGTTTCTTTCAATGGAAACGTGTTATTATGCTTACAAAAGGGTTATTTAAGCATAAACCACCATTTGGGAGTGAATTCCATTAGTTTTGAGTAATATCAAAATTGAAAGGTCAGAATCACATTGTTGGTCAAAAAGTGCTTCTCTCGCTCTGAAAAGCATTTTGCACACATAAAAACTTGACATGTGAATATTTCTGTTACTTTCAATGGAAACGTGTTATTATGCTTACAAAAGGGTTATTTAAGCATAAACCACCATTTGGGAGTGAATTCCATTAGTTTTGAGCAATATCAACATTGTAAGGTCAGAATCACATTGTTGGTCAAAAAGTGCTTCTCTCGCTCTGAAAAGCATTTTGCACACATAAAAACTAGAAACGTGAATATTTCTGTTACTTTCAATGGAAACGTGTTATTATGCTTACAAAAGGGTTATTTAAGCATAAACCACCATTTGGGAGTGAATTCCATTAGTTTTGAGCAATATCAAAATTGAAAGGTCAGAATCACATTGTTGGTCAAAAAGTGCTTCTCTCGCTCTGAAAAGCATTTTGCACACATAAAAACTTGACATGTGAATATTTCTGTTACTTTCAATGGAAACGTGTTATTATGCTTACAAAAGGGTTATTTAAGCATAAACCACCATTTGGGAGTGAATTCCATTAGTTTTGAGCAATATCAAAATTGATAGGTCAGAGTCACATTGTTGGTCAAAAAGTGCTTCTCTCGCTCTGAAAAGCATTTTGCACGCATAAAAACTTGACATGTGAATATTTCTGTTACTTTCAATGGAAACGTGTTATTATGCTTACAAAAGGGTTATTTAAGCATAAACCACCATTTGGGAGTGAATTCCATTAGTTTTTGAGCAATATCAAAATTGAAAGGTCAGAGTCACATTGTTGGTCAAAAAGTGCTTCTCTCGCTCTGAAAAGCATTTTGCACGCATAAAAACTTGACATGTGAATATTTCTGTTTCTTTCAATGGAAACGTGTTATTATGCTTACAAAAGGGTTATTTAAGCATAAACCACCATTTGGGAGTGAATTCCATTAGTTTTGAGCAATATCAAAATTGAAGGTCAGAGTCACATTGTTGGTCAAAAAGTGCTTCTCTCGCTCTGAAAAGCATTTTGCACGCATAAAAACTTGACATGTGAATATTTCTGTTTCTTTCAATGGAAACGTGTTATTATGCTTACAAAAGGGTTATTTAAGCATAAACCACCATTTGGGAGTGAATTCTATTAGTTTTGAGCAATATCAAAATTGAAAGGTCAGAATCACATTGTTGGTCAAAAAGTGCTTCTCTCGCTCTGAAAAGCATTTTGCACGCATAAAAACTTGACATGTGAATATTTCTGTTTCTTTCAATGGAAACGTGTTATTATGCTTACAAAAGGGTTATTTAAGCATAAACCACCATTTGGGAGTGAATTCCATTAGTTTTGAGCAATATCAAAATTGAAAGGTCAGAATCACATTGTTGTTCAAAAAGTGCTTCTCTCGCTCTGAAAAGCATTTTGCACGCATAAAAACTTGACATGTGAATATTTCTGTTTCTTTCAATGGAAACGTGTTATTATGCTTACAAAAGGGTTATTTAAGCATAAACCACCATTTGGGAGTGAATTCCATTAGTTTTGAGCAATATCAACATTGTAAGGTAAAAATCACATTGTTGGTCAAAAAGTGCTTCTCTCGCTCTGAAAAGCATTTTGCACGCATAAAAACTTGACATGTGAATATTTCTGTTTCTTTCAATGGAAACGTGTTATTATGCTTACAAAAGGGTTATTTAAGCATAAACCACCATTTGGGAGTGAATTCCATTAGTTTTGAGTAATATCAAAATTGAAAGGTCAGAATCACATTGTTGGTCAAAAAGTGCTTCTCTCGCTCTGAAAAGCATTTTGCACACATAAAAACTTGACATGTGAATATTTCTGTTACTTTCAATGGAAACGTGTTATTATGCTTACAAAAGGGTTATTTAAGCATAAACCACCATTTGGGAGTGAATTCCATTAGTTTTGAGCAATATCAAAATTGAAAGGTCAGAGTCATCACATTGTTGGTCAAAAAGTGCTTCTCTCGCTCTGAAAAGCATTTTGCACGCATAAAAACTTGACATGTGAATATTTCTGTTTCTTTCAATGGAAACGTGTTATTATGCTTACAAAAGGGTTATTTAAGCATAAACCACCATTTGGGAGTGAATTCCATTAGTTTTGAGCAATATCAAAATTGAAAGGTCAGAATCACATTGTTGGTCAAAAAGTGCTTCTCTCGCTCTGAAAAGCATTTTGCACACATAAAAACTTGACATGTGAATATTTCTGTTACTTTCAATGGAAACGTGTTATTATGCTTACAAAAGGGTTATTTAAGCATAAACCACCATTTGGGAGTGAATTCCATTAGTTTTGAGCAATATCAACATTGTAAGGTAAAAATCACATTGTTGGTCAAAAAGTGCTTCTCTCGCTCTGAAAAGCATTTTGCACGCATAAAAACTTGACATGTGAATATTTCTGTTTCTTTCAATGGAAACGTGTTATTATGCTTACAAAAGGGTTATTTAAGCATAAACCACCATTTGGGAGTGAATTCCATTAGTTTTGAGCAATATCAAAATTGAAAGGTCAGAATCACATTGTTGGTCAAAAAGTGCTTCTCTCGCTCTGAAAAGCATTTTGCACACATAAAAACTTGACATGTGAATATTTCTGTTACTTTCAATGGAAACGTGTTATTATGCTTACAAAAGGGTTATTTAAGCATAAACCACCATTTGGGAGTGAATTCCATTAGTTTTGAGCAATATCAAAATTGAAGGTCAGAGTCACATTGTTGGTCAAAAAGTGCTTCTCTCGCTCTGAAAAGCATTTTGCACACATAAAAACTTGACATGTGAATATTTCTGTTACTTTTAATGGAAACGTGTTATTATGCTTACAAAAGGGTTATTTAAGCATAAACCACCATTTGGGAGTGAATTCCATTAGTTTTGAGCAATATCAAAATTGAAAGGTCAGAGTCACATTGTTGGTCAAAAAGTGCTTCTCTCGCTCTGAAAGCATTTTGCACGCATAAAAACTTGACATGTGAATATTTCTGTTTCTTTCAATGGAAACGTGTTATTATGCTTACAAAAGGGTTATTTAAGCATAAACCACCATTTGGGAGTGAATTCCATTAGTTTTGAGCAATATCAAAATTGAAAGGTCAGAATCACATTGTTGGTCAAAAAGTGCTTCTCTCGCTCTGAAAAGCATTTTGCACACATAAAAACTTGACATGTGAATATTTCTGTTACTTTCAATGGAAACGTGTTATTATGCTTACAAAAGGGTTATTTAAGCATAAACCACCATTTGGGAGTGAATTCCATTAGTTTTGAGCAATATCAACATTGTAAGGTAAAAATCACATTGTTGGTCAAAAAGTGCTTCTCTCGCTCTGAAAAGCATTTTGCACGCATAAAAACTTGACATGTGAATATTCTGTTACTTTCAATGGAAACGTGTTATTATGCTTACAAAAGGGTTATTTAGCATAAACCACCATTTGGGAGTGAATTCCATTAGTTTTGAGCAATATCAACATTGTAAGGTCAGAATCACATTGTTGGTCAAAAAGTGCTTCTCTCGCGCTGAAAAGCATTTTGCACACATAAAAACTAGAAACGTGAATATTTCTGTTACTTTCAATGGAAACGTGTTATTATGCTTACAAAAGGGTTATTTAAGCATAAACCACCATTTGGGAGTGAATTCCATTAGTTTTGAGCAATATCAAAATTGAAAGGTCAGAATCACATTGTTGGTCAAAAAGTGCTTCTCTCGCTCTGAAAAGCATTTTGCACACATAAAAACTTGACATGTGAATATTTCTGTTACTTTCAATGGAAACGTGTTATTATGCTTACAAAAGGGTTATTTAAGCATAAACCACCATTTGGGAGTGAATTCCATTAGTTTTGAGCAATATCAAAATTGATAGGTCAGAGTCACATTGTTGGTCAAAAAGTGCTTCTCTCGCTCTGAAAAGCATTTTGCACGCATAAAAACTTGACATGTGAATATTTCTGTTACTTTCAATGGAAACGTGTTATTATGCTTACAAAAGGGTTATTTAAGCATAAACCACCATTTGGGAGTGAATTCCATTAGTTTTGAGCAATATCAAAATTGAAAGGTCAGAGTCACATTGTTGGTCAAAAAGTGCTTCTCTCGCTCTGAAAAGCATTTTGCACGCATAAAAACTTGACATGTGAATATTTCTGTTTCTTTCAATGGAAACGTGTTATTATGCTTACAAAAGGGTTATTTAAGCATAAACCACCATTTGGGAGTGAATTCCATTAGTTTTGAGCAATATCAAAATTGAAGGTCAGAGTCACATTGTTGGTCAAAAAGTGCTTCTCTCGCTCTGAAAAGCATTTTGCACGCATAAAAACTTGACATGTGAATATTTCTGTTTCTTTCAATGGAAACGTGTTATTATGCTTACAAAAGGGTTATTTAAGCATAAACCACCATTTGGGAGTGAATTCTATTAGTTTTGAGCAATATCAAAATTGAAAGGTCAGAATCACATTGTTGGTCAAAAAGTGCTTCTCTCGCTCTGAAAAGCATTTTGCACACATAAAAACTTGACATGTGAATATTTCTGTTACTTTCAATGGAAACGTGTTATTATGCTTACAAAAGGGTTATTTAAGCATAAACCACCATTTGGGAGTGAATTCCATTAGTTTTGAGCAATATCAAAATTGAAGGTCAGAGTCACATTGTTGGTCAAAAAGTGCTTCTCTCGCTCTGAAAAGCATTTTGCACACATAAAAACTTGACATGTGAATATTTCTGTTACTTTTAATGGAAACGTGTTATTATGCTTACAAAGGGTTATTTAAGCATAAACCACCATTTGGGAGTGAATTCCATTAGTTTTGAGCAATATCAAAATTGAAAGGTCAGAGTCACATTGTTGGTCAAAAAGTGCTTCTCTCGCTCTGAAAAGCATTTTGCACGCATAAAAACTTGACATGTGAATATTTCTGTTTCTTTCAATGGAAACGTGTTATTATGCTTACAAAAGGGTTATTTAAGCATAAACCACCATTTGGGAGTGAATTCCATTAGTTTTGAGCAATATCAAAATTGAAAGGTCAGAATCACATTGTTGGTCAAAAAGTGCTTCTCACGCTCTGAAAAGCATTTTGCACACATAAAAACTTGACATGTGAATATTTCTGTTACTTTCAATGGAAACGTGTTATTATGCTTACAAAAGGGTTATTTAAGCATAAACCACCATTTGGGAGTGAATTCCATTAGTTTTGAGCAATATCAACATTGTAAGGTAAAAATCACATTGTTGGTCAAAAAGTGCTTCTCTCGCTCTGAAAAGCATTTTGCACGCATAAAAACTTGACATGTGAATATTTCTGTTTCTTTCAATGGAAACGTGTTATTATGCTTACAAAAGGGTTATTTAAGCATAAACCACCATTTGGGAGTGAATTCCATTAGTTTTGAGCAATATCAAAATTGAAAGGTCAGAATCACATTGTTGGTCAAAAAGTGCTTCTCTCGCTCTGAAAAGCATTTTGCACACATAAAAACTTGACATGTGAATATTTCTGTTACTTTCAATGGAAACGTGTTATTATGCTTACAAAAGGGTTATTTAAGCATAAACCACCATTTGGGAGTGAATTCCATTAGTTTTGAGCAATATCAAAATTGAAGGTCAGAGTCACATTGTTGGTCAAAAAGTGCTTCTCTCGCTCTGAAAAGCATTTTGCACACATAAAAACTTGACATGTGAATATTTCTGTTACTTTTAATGGAAACGTGTTATTATGCTTACAAAAGGGTTATTTAAGCATAAACCACCATTTGGGAGTGAATTCCATTAGTTTTGAGCAATATCAAAATTGAAAGGTCAGAGTCACATTGTTGGTCAAAAAGTGCTTCTCTCGCTCTGAAAAGCATTTTGCACGCATAAAAACTTGACATGTGAATATTTCTGTTTCTTTCAATGGAAACGTGTTATTATGCTTACAAAAGGGTTATTTAAGCATAAACCACCATTTGGGAGTGAATTCCATTAGTTTTGAGCAATATCAAAATTGAAAGGTCAGAATCACATTGTTGGTCAAAAAGTGCTTCTCTCGCTCTGAAAAGCATTTTGCACACATAAAAACTTGACATGTGAATATTTCTGTTACTTTCAATGGAAACGTGTTATTATGCTTACAAAAGGGTTATTTAAGCATAAACCACCATTTGGGAGTGAATTCCATTAGTTTTGAGCAATATCAACATTGTAAGGTAAAAATCACATTGTTGGTCAAAAAGTGCTTCTCTCGCTCTGAAAAGCATTTTGCACGCATAAAAACTTGACATGTGAATATTTCTGTTACTTTCAATGGAAACGTGTTATTATGCTTACAAAAGGGTTATTTAAGCATAACCACCATTTGGGAGTGAATTCCATTAGTTTTGAGCAATATCAACATTGTAAGGTCAGAATCACATTGTTCGTCAAAAAGTGCTTCTCTCGCGCTGAAAAGCATTTTGCACACATAAAAACTAGAAACGTGAATATTTCTGTTACTTTCAATGGAAACGTGTTATTATGCTTACAAAAGGGTTATTTAAGCATAAACCACCATTTGGGAGTGAATTCCATTAGTTTTGAGCAATATCAAAATTGAAAGGTCAGAGTCACATTGTTTGGTCAAAAAGTGCTTCTCTCGCTCTGAAAAGCATTTTGCACGCATAAAAACTTGACATGTGAATATTTCTGTTTCTTTCAATGGAAACGTGTTATTATGCTTACAAAAGGGTTATTTAAGCATAAACCACCATTTGGGAGTGAATTCCATTAGTTTTGAGCAATATCAAAATTGAAAGGTCAGAATCACATTGTTGTTCAAAAAGTGCTTCTCTCGCTCTGAAAAGCATTTTGCACGCATAAAAACTTGACATGTGAATATTTCTGTTTCTTTCAATGGAAACGTGTTATTATGCTTACAAAAGGGTTATTTAAGCATAAACCACCATTTGGGAGTGAATTCCATTAGTTTTGAGTAATATCAAAATTGAAAGGTCAGAATCACATTGTTGGTCAAAAAGTGCTTCTCTCGCTCTGAAAAGCATTTTGCACACATAAAAACTTGACATGTGAATATTTCTGTTACTTTCAATGGAAACGTGTTATTATGCTTACAAAAGGGTTATTTAAGCATAAACCACCATTTGGGAGTGAATTCCATTAGTTTTGAGCAATATCAACATTGTAAGGTCAGAATCACAGTGTTGGTCAAAAAGTGCTTCTCTCGCTCTGAAAAGCATTTTGCACACATAAAAACTAGAAACGTGAATATTTCTGTTACTTTCAATGGAAACGTGTTATTATGCTTACAAAAGGGTTATTTAAGCATAAACCACCATTTGGGAGTGAATTCCATTAGTTTTGAGCAATATCAAAATTGAAAGGTCAGAATCACATTGTTGGTCAAAAAGTGCTTCTCTCGCTCTGAAAAGCATTTTGCACGCATAAAAACTTGACATGTGAATATTTCTGTTTCTTTCAATGGAAACGTGTTATTATGCTTACAAAAGGGTTATTTAAGCATAAACCACCATTTGGGAGTGAATTCCATTAGTTTTGAGCAATATCAAAATTGAAAGGTCAGAATCACATTGTTGTTCAAAAAGTGCTTCTCTCGCTCTGAAAAGCATTTTGCACGCATAAAAACTTGACATGTGAATATTTCTGTTTCTTTCAATGGAAACGTGTTATTATGCTTACAAAAGGGTTATTTAAGCATAAACCACCATTTGGGAGTGAATTCCATTAGTTTTGAGCAATATCAACATTGTAAGGTAAAAATCACATTGTTGGTCAAAAAGTGCTTCTCTCGCTCTGAAAAGCATTTTGCACGCATAAAAACTTGACATGTGAATATTTCTGTTTCTTTCAATGGAAACGTGTTATTATGCTTACAAAAGGGTTATTTAAGCATAAACCACCATTTGGGAGTGAATTCCATTAGTTTTGAGTAATATCAAAATTGAAAGGTCAGAATCACATTGTTGGTCAAAAAGTGCTTCTCTCGCTCTGAAAAGCATTTTGCACACATAAAAACTTGACATGTGAATATTTCTGTTACTTTCAATGGAAACGTGTTATTATGCTTACAAAAGGGTTATTTAAGCATAAACCACCATTTGGGAGTGAATTCCATTAGTTTTGAGCAATATCAAAATTGAAAGGTCAGAGTCACATTGTTGGTCAAAAAGTGCTTCTCTCGCTCTGAAAAGCATTTTGCACGCATAAAAACTTGACATGTGAATATTTCTGTTTCTTTCAATGGAAACGTGTTATTATGCTTACAAAAGGGTTATTTAAGCATAAACCACCATTTGGGAGTGAATTCCATTAGTTTTGAGCAATATCAAAATTGAAAGGTCAGAATCACATTGTTGGTCAAAAAGTGCTTCTCTCGCTCTGAAAAGCATTTTGCACATATAAAAACTTGACATGTGAATATTTCTGTTACTTTCAATGGAAACGTGTTATTATGCTTACAAAAGGGTTATTTAAGCATAAACCACCATTTGGGAGTGAATTCCATTAGTTTTGAGCAATATCAACATTGTAAGGTAAAAATCACATTGTTGGTCAAAAAGTGCTTCTCTCGCTCTGAAAAGCATTTTGCACGCATAAAAACTTGACATGTGAATATTTCTGTTTCTTTCAATGGAAACGTGTTATTATGCTTACAAAAGGGTTATTTAAGCATAAACCACCATTTGGGAGTGAATTCCATTAGTTTTGAGCAATATCAAAATTGAAAGGTCAGAATCACATTGTTGGTCAAAAAGTGCTTCTCTCGCTCTGAAAAGCATTTTGCACACATAAAAACTTGACATGTGAATATTTCTGTTACTTTCAATGGAAACGTGTTATTATGCTTACAAAAGGGTTATTTAAGCATAAACCACCATTTGGGAGTGAATTCCATTAGTTTTGAGCAATATCAAAATTGAAGGTCAGAGTCACATTGTTGGTCAAAAAGTGCTTCTCTCGCTCTGAAAAGCATTTTGCACACATAAAAACTTGACATGTGAATATTTCTGTTACTTTTAATGGAAACGTGTTATTATGCTTACAAAAGGGTTATTTAAGCATAAACCACCATTTGGGAGTGAATTCCATTAGTTTTGAGCAATATCAAAATTGAAAGGTCAGAGTCACATTGTTGGTCAAAAAGTGCTTCTCTCGCTCTGAAAAGCATTTTGCACGCATAAAAACTTGACATGTGAATATTTCTGTTTCTTTCAATGGAAACGTGTTATTATGCTTACAAAAGGGTTATTTAAGCATAAACCACCATTTGGGAGTGAATTCCATTAGTTTTGAGCAATATCAAAATTGAAAGGTCAGAATCACATTGTTGGTCAAAAAGTGCTTCTCTCGCTCTGAAAAGCATTTTGCACACATAAAAACTTGACATGTGAATATTTCTGTTACTTTCAATGGAAACGTGTTATTATGCTTACAAAAGGGTTATTTAAGCATAAACCACCATTTGGGAGTGAATTCCATTAGTTTTGAGCAATATCAACATTGTAAGGTAAAAATCACATTGTTGGTCAAAAAGTGCTTCTCTCGCTCTGAAAAGCATTTTGCACGCATAAAAACTTGACATGTGAATATTTCTGTTACTTTCAATGGAAACGTGTTATTATGCTTACAAAAGGGTTATTTAAGCATAAACCACCATTTGGGAGTGAATTCCATTAGTTTTGAGCAATATCAACATTGTAAGGTCAGAATCACATTGTTGGTCAAAAAGTGCTTCTCTCGCGCTGAAAAGCATTTTGCACACATAAAAACTAGAAACGTGAATATTTCTGTTACTTTCAATGGAAACGTGTTATTATGCTTACAAAAGGGTTATTTAAGCATAAACCACCATTTGGGAGTGAATTCCATTAGTTTTGAGCAATATCAAAATTGAAAGGTCAGAGTCACATTGTTGGTCAAAAAGTGCTTCTCTCGCTCTGAAAAGCATTTTGCACGCATAAAAACTTGACATGTGAATATTTCTGTTTCTTTCAATGGAAACGTGTTATTATGCTTACAAAAGGGTTATTTAAGCATAAACCACCATTTGGGAGTGAATTCCATTAGTTTTGAGCAATATCAAAATTGAAAGGCCAGAATCACATTGTTGTTCAAAAAGTGCTTCTCTCGCTCTGAAAAGCATTTTGCACGCATAAAAACTTGACATGTGAATATTTCTGTTTCTTTCAATGGAAACGTGTTATTATGCTTACAAAAGGGTTATTTAAGCATAAACCACCATTTGGGAGTGAATTCCATTAGTTTTGAGTAATATCAAAATTGAAAGGTCAGAATCACATTGTTGGTCAAAAAGTGCTTCTCTCGCTCTGCAAAGCATTTTGCACACATAAAAACTAGAAACGTGAATATTTCTGTTACTTTCAATGGAAACGTGTTATTATGCTTACAAAAGGGTTATTTAAGCATAAACCACCATTTGGGAGTGAATTCCATTAGTTTTGAGCAATATCAAAATTGAAAGGTCAGAATCACATTGTTGGTCAAAAAGTGCTTCTCTCGCTCTGAAAAGCATTTTGCACACATAAAAACTTGACATGTGAATATTTCTGTTACTTTCAATGGAAACGTGTTATTATGCTTACAAAAGGGTTATTTAAGCATAAACCACCATTTGGGAGTGAATTCCATTAGTTTTGAGCAATATCAAAATTGATAGGTCAGAGTCACATTGTTGGTCAAAAAGTGCTTCTCTCGCTCTGAAAAGCATTTTGCACGCATAAAAACTTGACATGTGAATATTTCTGTTACTTTCAATGGAAACGTGTTATTATGCTTACAAAAGGGTTATTTAAGCATAAACCACCATTTGGGAAGTGAATTCCATTAGTTTTGAGCAATATCAAAATTGAAAGGTCAGAGTCACATTGTTGGTCAAAAAGTGCTTCTCTCGCTCTGAAAAGCATTTTGCACGCATAAAAACTTGACATGTGAATATTTCTGTTTCTTTCAATGGAAACGTGTTATTATGCTTACAAAAGGGTTATTTAAGCATAAACCACCATTTGGGAGTGAATTCCATTAGTTTTGAGCAATATCAAAATTGAAGGTCAGAGTCACATTGTTGGTCAAAAAGTGCTTCTCTCGCTCTGAAAAGCATTTTGCACGCATAAAAACTTGACATGTGAATATTTCTGTTTCTTTCAATGGAAACGTGTTATTATGCTTACAAAAGGGTTATTTAAGCATAAACCACCATTTGGGAGTGAATTCTATTAGTTTTGAGCAATATCAAAATTGAAAGGTCAGAATCACATTGTTGGTCAAAAAGTGCTTCTCTCGCTCTGAAAAGCATTTTGCACGCATAAAAACTTGACATGTGAATATTTCTGTTTCTTTCAATGGAAACGTGTTATTATGCTTACAAAAGGGTTATTTAAGCATAAACCACCATTTGGGAGTGAATTCCATTAGTTTTGAGCAATATCAAAATTGAAAGGTCAGAATCACATTGTTGTTCAAAAAGTGCTTCTCTCGCTCTGAAAAGCATTTTGCACGCATAAAAACTTGACATGTGAATATTTCTGTTTCTTTCAATGGAAACGTGTTATTATGCTTACAAAAGGGTTATTTAAGCATAAACCACCATTTGGGAGTGAATTCCATTAGTTTTGAGTAATATCAAAATTGAAAGGTCAGAATCACATTGTTGGTCAAAAAGTGCTTCTCTCGCTCTGAAAAGCATTTTGCACACATAAAAACTTGACATGTGAATATTTCTGTTACTTTCAATGGAAACGTGTTATTATGCTTACAAAAGGGTTATTTAAGCATAAACCACCATTTGGGAGTGAATTCCATTAGTTTTGAGCAATATCAAAATTGAAAGGTCAGAGTCACATTGTTGGTCAAAAAGTGCTTCTCTCGCTCTGAAAAGCATTTTGCACGCATAAAAACTTGACATGTGAATATTTCTGTTTCTTTCAATGGAAACGTGTTATTATGCTTACAAAAGGGTTATTTAAGCATAAACCACCATTTGGGAGCGAATTCCATTAGTTTTGAGCAATATCAAAATTGAAAGGTCAGAATAACATTGTTGGTCAAAAAGTGCTTCTCTCGCTCTGAAAAGCATTTTGCACACATAAAAACTTGACATGTGAATATTTCTGTTACTTTCAATGGAAACGTGTTATTATGCTTACAAAAGGGTTATTTAAGCATAAACCACCATTTGGGAGTGAATTCCATTAGTTTTGAGCAATATCAAAATTGAAGGTCAGAGTCACATTGTTGGTCAAAAAGTGCTTCTCTCGCTCTGAAAAGCATTTTGCACACATAAAAACTTGACATGTGAATATTTCTGTTACTTTTAATGGAAACGTGTTATTATGCTTACAAAAGGGTTATTTAAGCATAAACCACCATTTGGGAGTGAATTCCATTAGTTTTGAGCAATATCAAAATTGAAAGGTCAGAGTCACATTGTTGGTCAAAAAGTGCTTCTCTCGCTCTGAAAAGCATTTTGCACGCATAAAAACTTGACATGTGAATATTTCTGTTTCTTTCAATGGAAAACGTGTTATTATGCTTACAAAAGGGTTATTTAAGCATAAACCACCATTTGGGAGTGAATTCCATTAGTTTTGAGCAATATCAAAATTGAAAGGTCAGAATCACATTGTTGGTCAAAAAGTGCTTCTCTCGCTCTGAAAAGCATTTTGCACACATAAAAACTTGACATGTGAATATTTCTGTTACTTTCAATGGAAACGTGTTATTATGCTTACAAAAGGGTTATTTAAGCATAAACCACCATTTGGGAGTGAATTCCATTAGTTTTGAGCAATATCAACATTGTAAGGTAAAAATCACATTGTTGGTCAAAAAGTGCTTCTCTCGCTCTGAAAAGCATTTTGCACGCATAAAAACTTGACATGTGAATATTTCTGTTACTTTCAATGGAAACGTGTTATTATGCTTACAAAAGGGTTATTTAAGCATAAACCACCATTTGGGAGTGAATTCCATTAGTTTTGAGCAATATCAAAATTGAAAGGTCAGAGTCACATTGTTGGTCAAAAAGTGCTTCTCTCGCTCTGAAAAGCATTTTGCACGCATAAAAACTTGACATGTGAATATTTCTGTTTCTTTCAATGGAAACGTGTTATTATGCTTACAAAAGGGTTATTTAAGCATAAACCACCATTTGGGAGTGAATTCCATTAGTTTTGAGCAATATCAAAATTGAAAGGTCAGAATCACATTGTTGGTCAAAAAGTGCTTCTCTCGCTCTGAAAAGCATTTTGCACACATAAAAACTTGACATGTGAATATTTCTGTTACTTTCAATGGAAACGTGTTATTATGCTTACAAAAGGGTTATTTAAGCATAAACCACCATTTGGGAGTGAATTCCATTAGTTTTGAGCAATATCAAAATTGAAGGTCAGAGTCACATTGTTGGTCAAAAAGTGCTTCTCTCGCTCTGAAAAGCATTTTGCACACATAAAAACTTGACTTGTGAATATTTCTGTTACTTTTAATGGAAACGTGTTATTATGCTTACAAAAGGGTTATTTAAGCATAAACCACCATTTGGGAGTGAATTCCATTAGTTTTGAGCAATATCAAAATTGAAAGGTCAGAGTCACATTGTTGGTCAAAAAGTGCTGCTCTCGCTCTGAAAAGCATTTTGCACGCATAAAAACTTGACATGTGAATATTTCTGTTTCTTTCAATGGAAACGTGTTATTATGCTTACAAAAGGGTTATTTAAGCATAAACCACCATTTGGGAGTGAATTCCATTAGTTTTGAGCAATATCAAAATTGAAAGGTCAGAATCACATTGTTGGTCAAAAAGTGCTTCTCTCGCTCTGAAAAGCATTTTGCACACATAAAAACTTGACATGTGAATATTTCTGTTACTTTCAATGGAAACGTGTTATTATGCTTACAAAAGGGTTATTTAAGCATAAACCACCATTTGGGAGTGAATTCCATTAGTTTTGAGCAATATCAACATTGTAAGGTCAGAATCACATTGTTGTTCAAAAAGTGCTTCTCTCGCGCTGAAAAGCATTTTGCACACATAAAAACTAGAAACGTGAATATTTCTGTTACTTTCAATGGAAACGTGTTATTATGCTTACAAAAGGGTTATTTAAGCATAAACCACCATTTGGGAGTGAATTCCATTAGTTTTGAGCAATATCAAAATTGAAAGGTCAGAATCACATTGTTGGTCAAAAAGTGCTTCTCTCGCTCTGAAAAGCATTTTGCACACATAAAAACTTGACATGTGAATATTTCTGTTACTTTCAATGGAAACGTGTTATTATGCTTACAAAAGGGTTATTTAAGCATAAACCACCATTTGGGAGTGAATTCCATTAGTTTTGAGCAATATCAAAATTGAAAGGTCAGAGTCACATTGTTGGTCAAAAAGTGCTTCTCTCGCTCTGAAAAGCATTTTGCACGCATAAAAACTTGACATGTGAATATTTCTGTTTCTTTCAATGGAAACGTGTTATTATGCTTACAAAAGGGTTATTTAAGCATAAACCAACATTTGGGAGTGAATTCCATTAGTTTTGAGCAATATCAAAATTGAAAGGTCAGAATCACATTGTTGGTCAAAAAGTGCTTCTCTCGCTCTGAAAAGCATTTTGCACACATAAAAACTTGACATGTGAATATTTCTGTTACTTTCAATGGAAACGTGTTATTATGCTTACAAAAGGGTTATTTAAGCATAAACCACCATTTGGGAGTGAATTCCATTAATTTTGAGCAATATCAACATTGTAAGGTCAGAATCACATTGTTGGTCAAAAAGTGCTTCTCTCGCTCTGAAAAGCATTTTGCACACATAAAAACTAGAAACGTGAATATTTCTGTTACTTTCAATGGAAACGTGTTATTATGCTTACAAAAGGGTTATTTAAGCATAAACCACCATTTGGGAGTGAATTCCATTAGTTTTGAGCAATATCAAAATTGAAAGGTCAGAATCACATTGTTGGTCAAAAAGTGCTTCTCTCGCTCTGAAAAGCATTTTGCACACATAAAAACTTGACATGTGAATATTTCTGTTACTTTCAATGGAAACGTGTTATTATGCTTACAAAAGGGTTATTTAAGCATAAACCACCATTTGGGAGTGAATTCCATTAGTTTTGAGCAATATCAAAATTGAAAGGTCAGAGTCACATTGTTGGTCAAAAAGTGCTTCTCTCGCTCTGAAAAGCATTTTGCACGCATAAAAACTTGACATGTGAATATTTCTGTTTCTTTCAATGGAAACGTGTTATTATGCTTACAAAAGGGTTATTTAAGCATAAACCACCATTTGGGAGTGAATTCCATTAGTTTTGAGCAATATCAAAATTGAAAGGTCAGAATCACATTGTTGTTCAAAAAGTGCTTCTCTCGCTCTGAAAAGCATTTTGCACGCATAAAAACTTGACATGTGAATATTTCTGTTTCTTTCAATGGAAACGTGTTATTATGCTTACAAAAGGGTTATTTAAGCATAAACAACCATTTGGGAGTGAATTCCATTAGTTTTGAGTAATATCAAAATTGAAAGGTCAGAATCACATTGTTGGTCAAAAAGTGCTTCTCTCGCTCTGAAAAGCATTTTGCACACATAAAAACTTGACATGTGAATATTTCTGTTACTTTCAATGGAAACGTGTTATTATGCTTACAAAAGGGTTATTTAAGCATAAACCACCATTTGGGAGTGAATTCCATTAGTTTTGAGCAATATCAAAATTGAAAGGTCAGAGTCACATTGTTGGTCAAAAAGTGCTTCTCTCGCTCTGAAAAGCATTTTGCACGCATAAAAACTTGACATGTGAATATTTCTGTTTCTTTCAATGGAAACGTGTTATTATGCTTACAAAAGGGTTATTTAAGCATAAACCACCATTTGGGAGTGAATTCCATTAGTTTTGAGCAATATCAAAATTGAAAGGTCAGAATCACATTGTTGGTCAAAAAGTGCTTCTCTCGCTCTGAAAAGCATTTTGCACACATAAAAACTTGACATGTGAATATTTCTGTTACTTTCAATGGAAACGTGTTATTATGCTTACAAAAGGGTTATTTAAGCATAAACCACCATTTGGGAGTGAATTCCATTAGTTTTGAGCAATATCAAAATTGAAAGGTCAGAGTCACATTGTTGGTCAAAAAGTGCTTCTCTCGCTCTGAAAAGCATTTTGCACGCATAAAAACTTGACATGTGAATATTTCTGTTTCTTTCAATGGAAACGTGTTATTATGCTTACAAAAGGGTTATTTAAGCATAAACCACCATTTGGGAGTGAATTCCATTAGTTTTGAGCAATATCAAAATTGAAAGGTCAGAATCACATTGTTGGTCAAAAAGTGCTTCTCTCGCTCTGAAAAGCATTTTGCACACATAAAAACTTGACATGTGAATATTTCTGTTTCTTTCAATGGAAACGTGTTATTATGCTTACAAAAGGGTTATTTAAGCATAAAACACCATTTGGGAGTGAATTCCATTAGTTTTGAGCAATATCAACATTGTAAGGTAAAAATCACATTGTTGGTCAAAAAGTGCTTCTCTCGCTCTGAAAAGCATTTTGCACGCATAAAAACTTGACATGTGAATATTTCTGTTACTTTCAATGGAAACGTGTTATTATGCTTACAAAAGGGTTATTTAAGCATAAACCACCATTTGGGAGTGAATTCCATTAGTTTTGAGCAATATCAACATTGTAAGGTCAGAATCACATTGTTGGTCAAAAAGTCCTTCTCTCGCGCTGAAAAGCATTTTGCACACATAAAAACTAGAAACGTGAATATTTCTGTTACTTTCAATGGAAACGTGTTATTATGCTTACAAAAGGGTTATTTAAGCATAAACCACCATTTGGGAGTGAATTCCATTAGTTTTGAGCAATATCAAAATTGAAAGGTCAGAATCACATAGTTGTTCAAAAAGTGCTTCTCTCGCTCTGAAAAGCATTTTGCACACATAAAAACTTGACATGTGAATATTTCTGTTACTTTCAATGGAAACGTGTTATTATGCTTACAAAAGGGTTATTTAAGCATAAACCACCATTTGGGAGTGAATTCCATTTGTTTTGAGCAATATCAAAATTGAAAGGTCAGAGTCACATTGTTGGTCAAAAAGTGCTTCTCTCGCTCTGAAAAGCATTTTGCACGCATAAAAACTTGACATGTGAATATTTCTGTTTCTTTCAATGGAAATGTGTTATTATGCTTACAAAAGGGTTATTTAAGCATAAACCACCATTTGGGAGTGAATTCCATTAGTTTTGAGCAATATCAAAATTGAAAGGTCAGAATCACATTGTTGGTCAAAAAGTGCTTCTCTCGCTCTGAAAAGCATTTTGCACACATAAAAACTTGACATGTGAATATTTCTGTTACTTTCAATGGAAACGTGTTATTATGCTTACAAAAGGGTTATTTAAGCATAAACCACCATTTGGGAGTGAATTCCATTAGTTTTGAGCAATATCAACATTGTAAGGTCAGAATCACATTGTTGGTCAAAAAGTGCTTCTCTCGCTCTGAAAAGCATTTTGCACACATAAAAACTAGAAACGTGAATATTTCTGTTACTTTCAATGGAAACGTGTTATTATGCTTACAAAAGGGTTATTTAAGCATAAACCACCATTTGGGAGTGAATTCCATTAGTTTTGAGCAATATCAAAATTGAAGGTCAGAGTCACATTGTTGGTCAAAAAGTGCTTCTCTCGCTCTGAAAAGCATTTTGCACACATAAAAACTTGACTTGTGAATATTTCTGTTACTTTTAATGGAAACGTGTTATTATGCTTACAAAAGGGTTATTTAAGCATAAACCACCATTTGGGAGTGAATTCCATTAGTTTTGAGCAATATCAAAATTGAAAGGTCAGAGTCACATTGTTGGTCAAAAAGTGCTGCTCTCGCTCTGAAAAGCATTTTGCACGCATAAAAACTTGACATGTGAATATTTCTGTTTCTTTCAATGGAAACGTGTTATTATGCTTACAAAAGGGTTATTTAAGCATAAACCACCATTTGGGAGTGAATTCCATTAGTTTTGAGCAATATCAAAATTGAAAGGTCAGAATCACATTGTTGGTCAAAAAGTGCTTCTCTCGCTCTGAAAAGCATTTTGCACACATAAAAACTTGACATGTGAATATTTCTGTTACTTTCAATGGAAACGTGTTATTATGCTTACAAAAGGGTTATTTAAGCATAAACCACCATTTGGGAGTGAATTCCATTAGTTTTGAGCAATATCAAAATTGAAAGGTCAGAATCACATTGTTGGTCAAAAAGTGCTTCTCTCGCTCTGAAAAGCATTTTGCACACATAAAAACTTGACATGTGAATATTTCTGTTACTTTCAATGGAAACGTGTTATTATGCTTACAAAAGGGTTATTTAAGCATAAACCACCATTTGGGAGTGAATTCCATTAGTTTTGAGCAATATCAAAATTGAAAGGTCAGAGTCACATTGTTGGTCAAAAAGTGCTTCTCTCGCTCTGAAAAGCATTTTGCACGCATAAAAACTTGACATGTGAATATTTCTGTTTCTTTCAATGGAAACGTGTTATTATGCTTACAAAAGGGTTATTTAAGCATAAACCAACATTTGGGAGTGAATTCCATTAGTTTTGAGCAATATCAAAATTGAAAGGTCAGAATCACATTGTTGGTCAAAAAGTGCTTCTCTCGCTCTGAAAAGCATTTTGCACACATAAAAACTTGACATGTGAATATTTCTGTTACTTTCAATGGAAACGTGTTATTATGCTTACAAAAGGGTTATTTAAGCATAAACCACCATTTGGGAGTGAATTCCATTAATTTTGAGCAATATCAACATTGTAAGGTCAGAATCACATTGTTGGTCAAAAAGTGCTTCTCTCGCTCTGAAAAGCATTTTGCACACATAAAAACTAGAAACGTGAATATTTCTGTTACTTTCAATGGAAACGTGTTATTATGCTTACAAAAGGGTTATTTAAGCATAAACCACCATTTGGGAGTGAATTCCATTAGTTTTGAGCAATATCAAAATTGAAAGGTCAGAATCACATTGTTGGTCAAAAAGTGCTTCTCTCGCTCTGAAAAGCATTTTGCACACATAAAAACTTGACATGTGAATATTTCTGTTACTTTCAATGGAAACGTGTTATTATGCTTACAAAAGGGTTATTTAAGCATAAACCACCATTTGGGAGTGAATTCCATTAGTTTTGAGCAATATCAAAATTGAAAGGTCAGAGTCACATTGTTGGTCAAAAAGTGCTTCTCTCGCTCTGAAAAGCATTTTGCACGCATAAAAACTTGACATGTGAATATTTCTGTTTCTTTCAATGGAAACGTGTTATTATGCTTACAAAAGGGTTATTTAAGCATAAACCACCATTTGGGAGTGAATTCCATTAGTTTTGAGCAATATCAAAATTGAAGGTCAGAGTCACATTGTTGGTCAAAAAGTGCTTCTCTTGCTCTGAAAAGCATTTTGCACGCATAAAAACTTGACATGTGAATATTTCTGTTTCTTTCAATGGAAACGTGTTATTATGCTTACAAAAGGGTTATTTAAGCATAAACCACCATTTGGGAGTGAATTCCATTAGTTTTGAGCAATATCAAAATTGAAAGGTCAGAATCACATTGTTGTTCAAAAAGTGCTTCTCTCGCTCTGAAAAGCATTTTGCACGCATAAAAACTTGACATGTGAATATTTCTGTTTCTTTCAATGGAAACGTGTTATTATGCTTACAAAAGGGTTATTTAAGCATAAACAACCATTTGGGAGTGAATTCCATTAGTTTTGAGTAATATCAAAATTGAAAGGTCAGAATCACATTGTTGGTCAAAAAGTGCTTCTCTCGCTCTGAAAAGCATTTTGCACACATAAAAACTTGACATGTGAATATTTCTGTTACTTTCAATGGAAACGTGTTATTATGCTTACAAAAGGGTTATTTAAGCATAAACCACCATTTGGGAGTGAATTCCATTAGTTTTGAGCAATATCAAAATTGAAAGGTCAGAGTCACATTGTTGGTCAAAAAGTGCTTCTCTCGCTCTGAAAAGCATTTTGCACGCATAAAAACTTGACATGTGAATATTTCTGTTTCTTTCAATGGAAACGTGTTATTATGCTTACAAAAGGGTTATTTAAGCATAAACCACCATTTGGGAGTGAATTCCATTAGTTTTGAGCAATATCAAAATTGAAAGGTCAGAATCACATTGTTGGTCAAAAAGTGCTTCTCTCGCTCTGAAAAGCATTTTGCACACATAAAAACTTGACATGTGAATATTTCTGTTACTTTCAATGGAAACGTGTTATTATGCTTACAAAAGGGTTATTTAAGCATAAACCACCATTTGGGAGTGAATTCCATTAGTTTTGAGCAATATCAAAATTGAAAGGTCAGAGTCACATTGTTGGTCAAAAAGTGCTTCTCTCGCTCTGAAAAGCATTTTGCACGCATAAAAACTTGACATGTGAATATTTCTGTTTCTTTCAATGGAAACGTGTTATTATGCTTACAAAAGGGTTATTTAAGCATAAACCACCATTTGGGAGTGAATTCCATTAGTTTTGAGCAATATCAAAATTGAAAGGTCAGAATCACATTGTTGGTCAAAAAGTGCTTCTCTCGCTCTGAAAAGCATTTTGCACACATAAAAACTTGACATGTGAATATTTCTGTTTCTTTCAATGGAAACGTGTTATTATGCTTACAAAAGGGTTATTTAAGCATAAAACACCATTTGGGAGTGAATTCCATTAGTTTTGAGAAATATCAACATTGTAAGGTAAAAATCACATTGTTGGTCAAAAAGTGCTTCTCTCGCTCTGAAAAGCATTTTGCACGCATAAAAACTTGACATGTGAATATTTCTGTTACTTTCAATGGAAACGTGTTATTATGCTTACAAAAGGGTTATTTAAGCATAAACCACCATTTGGGAGTGAATTCCATTAGTTTTGAGCAATATCAACATTGTAAGGTCAGAATCACATTGTTGGTCAAAAAGTCCTTCTCTCGCGCTGAAAAGCATTTTGCACACATAAAAACTAGAAACGTGAATATTTCTGTTACTTTCAATGGAAACGTGTTATTATGCTTACAAAAGGGTTATTTAAGCATAAACCACCATTTGGGAGTGAATTCCATTAGTTTTGAGCAATATCAAAATTGAAAGGTCAGAATCACATAGTTGTTCAAAAAGTGCTTCTCTCGCTCTGAAAAGCATTTTGCACACATAAAAACTTGACATGTGAATATTTCTGTTACTTTCAATGGAAACGTGTTATTATGCTTACAAAAGGGTTATTTAAGCATAAACCACCATTTGGGAGTGAATTCCATTTGTTTTGAGCAATATCAAAATTGAAAGGTCAGAGTCACATTGTTGGTCAAAAAGTGCTTCTCTCGCTCTGAAAAGCATTTTGCACGCATAAAAACTTGACATGTGAATATTTCTGTTTCTTTCAATGGAAATGTGTTATTATGCTTACAAAAGGGTTATTTAAGCATAAACCACCATTTGGGAGTGAATTCCATTAGTTTTGAGCAATATCAAAATTGAAAGGTCAGAATCACATTGTTGGTCAAAAAGTGCTTCTCTCGCTCTGAAAAGCATTTTGCACACATAAAAACTTGACATGTGAATATTTCTGTTACTTTCAATGGAAACGTGTTATTATGCTTACAAAAGGGTTATTTAAGCATAAACCACCATTTGGGAGTGAATTCCATTAGTTTTGAGCAATATCAACATTGTAAGGTCAGAATCACATTGTTGGTCAAAAAGTGCTTCTCTCGCTCTGAAAAGCATTTTGCACACATAAAAACTAGAAACGTGAATATTTCTGTTACTTTCAATGGAAACGTGTTATTATGCTTACAAAAGGGTTATTTAAGCATAAACCACCATTTGGGAGTGAATTCCATTAGTTTTGAGCAATATCAAAATTGAAAGGTCAGAATCACATTGTTGGTCAAAAAGTGCTTCTCTCGCTCTGAAAAGCATTTTTCACACATAAAAACTTGACATGTGAATATTTCTGTTACTTTCAATGGAAACGTGTTATTATTCTTACAAAAGGGTTATTTAAGCATAAACCACCATTTGGGAGTGAATTCCATTAGTTTTGAGCAATATCAAAATTGAAAGGTCAGAGTCACATTGTTGGTCAAAAAGTGCTTCTCTCGCTCTGAAAAGCATTTTGCACGCATAAAAACTTGACATGTGAATATTTCTGTTTCTTTCAATGGAAACGTGTTATTATGCTTACAAAAGGGTTATTTAAGCATAAACCACCATCTGGGAGTGAATTCCATTAGTTTTGAGCAATATCAAAATTGAAGGTCAGAGTCACATTGTTGGTCAAAAAGTGCTTCTCTCGCTCTGGAAAGCATTTTGCACGCATAAAAACTTGACATGTGAATATTTCTGTTTCTTTCAATGGAAACGTGTTATTATGCTTACAAAAGGGTTATTTAAGCATAAACCACCATTTGGGAGTGAATTCCATTAGTTTTGAGCAATATCAAAATTGAAAGGTCAGAATCACATTGTTGGTCAAAAAGTGCTTCTCTCGCTCTGAAAAGCATTTTGCACACATAAAAACTTGACATGTGAATATTTCTGTTACTTTCAATGGAAACGTGTTATTATGCTTACAAAAGGGTTATTTAAGCATAAACCACCATTTGGGAGTGAATTCCATTAGTTTTGAGCAATATCAAAATTGAAAGGTCAGAATCACATTGTTGTTCAAAAAGTGCTTCTCTCGCTCTGAAAAGCATTTTGCACGCATAAAAACTTGACATGTGAATATTTCTGTTTCTTTCAATGGAAACGTGTTATTATGCTTACAAAAGGGTTATTTAAGCATAAACCACCATTTGGGAGTGAATTCCATTAGTTTTGAGTAATATCAAAATTGAAAGGTCAGAATCACATTGTTGGTCAAAAAGTGCTTCTCTCGCTCTGAAAAGCATTTTGCACACATAAAAACTTGACATGTGAATATTTCTGTTACTTTCAATGGAAACGTGTTATTATGCTTACAAAAGGGTTATTTAAGCATAAACCACCATTTGGGAGTGAATTCCATTAGTTTTGAGCAATATCAAAATTGAAAGGTCAGAGTCACATTGTTGGTCAAAAAGTGCTTCTCTCGCTCTGAAAAGCATTTTGCACGCATAAAAACTTGACATGTGAATATTTCTGTTTCTTTCAATGGAAACGTGTTATTATGCTTACAAAAGGGTTATTTAAGCATAAACCACCATTTGGGAGTGAATTCCATTAGTTTTGAGCAATATCAAAATTGAAAGGTCAGAATCACATTGTTGGTCAAAAAGTGCTTCTCTCGCTCTGAAAAGCATTTTGCACACATAAAAACTTGACATGTGAATATTTCTGTTACTTTCAATGGAAACGTGTTATTATGCTTACAAAAGGGTTATTTAAGCATAAACCACCATTTGGGAGTGAATTCCATTAGTTTTGAGCAATATCAAAATTGAAGGTCAGAGTCACATTGTTGGTCAAAAAGTGCTTCTCTCGCTCTGAAAAGCATTTTGCACACATAAAAACTTGACATGTGAATATTTCTGTTACTTTTAATGGAAACGTGTTATTATGCTTACAAAAGGGTTATTTAAGCATAAACCACCATTTGGGAGTGAATTCCATTAGTTTTGAGCAATATCAAAATTGAAAGGTCAGAGTCACATTGTTGGTCAAAAAGTGCTTCTCTCGCTCTGAAAAGCATTTTGCACGCATAAAAACTTGACATGTGAATATTTCTGTTTCTTTCAATGGAAACGTGTTATTATGCTTACAAAAGGGTTATTTAAGCATAAACCACCATTTGGGAGTGAATTCCATTAGTTTTGAGCAATATCAAAATTGAAAGGTCAGAATCACATAGTTGTTCAAAAAGTGCTTCTCTCGCTCTGAAAAGCATTTTGCACACATAAAAACTTGACATGTGAATATTTCTGTTACTTTCAATGGAAACGTGTTATTATGCTTACAAAAGGGTTATTTAAGCATAAACCACCATTTGGGAGTGAATTCCATTTGTTTTGAGCAATATCAAAATTGAAAGGTCAGAGTCACATTGTTGGTCAAAAAGTGCTTCTCTCGCTCTGAAAAGCATTTTGCACGCATAAAAACTTGACATGTGAATATTTCTGTTTCTTTCAATGGAAATGTGTTATTATGCTTACAAAAGGGTTATTTAAGCATAAACCACCATTTGGGAGTGAATTCCATTAGTTTTGAGCAATATCAAAATTGAAAGGTCAGAATCACATTGTTGGTCAAAAAGTGCTTCTCTCGCTCTGAAAAGCATTTTGCACACATAAAAACTTGACATGTGAATATTTCTGTTACTTTCAATGGAAACGTGTTATTATGCTTACAAAAGGGTTATTTAAGCATAAACCACCATTTGGGAGTGAATTCCATTAGTTTTGAGCAATATCAACATTGTAAGGTCAGAATCACATTGTTGGTCAAAAAGTGCTTCTCTCGCTCTGAAAAGCATTTTGCACACATAAAAACTAGAAACGTGAATATTTCTGTTACTTTCAATGGAAACGTGTTATTATGCTTACAAAAGGGTTATTTAAGCATAAACCACCATTTGGGAGTGAATTCCATTAGTTTTGAGCAATATCAAAATTGAAAGGTCAGAATCACATTGTTGGTCAAAAAGTGCTTCTCTCGCTCTGAAAAGCATTTTGCACACATAAAAACTTGACATGTGAATATTTCTGTTACTTTCAATGGAAACGTGTTATTATTCTTACAAAAGGGTTATTTAAGCATAAACCACCATTTGGGAGTGAATTCCATTAGTTTTGAGCAATATCAAAATTGAAAGGTCAGAGTCACATTGTTGGTCAAAAAGTGCTTCTCTCGCTCTGAAAAGCATTTTGCACGCATAAAAACTTGACATGTGAATATTTCTGTTTCTTTCAATGGAAACGTGTTATTATGCTTACAAAAGGGTTATTTAAGCATAAACCACCATCTGGGAGTGAATTCCATTAGTTTTGAGCAATATCAAAATTGAAGGTCAGAGTCACATTGTTGGTCAAAAAGTGCTTCTCTCGCTCTGAAAAGCATTTTGCACGCATAAAAACTTGACATGTGAATATTTCTGTTTCTTTCAATGGAAACGTGTTATTATGCTTACAAAAGGGTTATTTAAGCATAAACCACCATTTGGGAGTGAATTCCATTAGTTTTGAGCAATATCAAAATTGAAAGGTCAGAATCACATTGTTGGTCAAAAAGTGCTTCTCTCGCTCTGAAAAGCATTTTGCACACATAAAAACTTGACATGTGAATATTTCTGTTACTTTCAATGGAAACGTGTTATTATGCTTACAAAAGGGTTATTTAAGCATAAACCACCATTTGGGAGTGAATTCCATTAGTTTTGAGTAATATCAAAATTGAAAGGTCAGAATCACATTGTTGGTCAAAAAGTGCTTCTCTCGCTCTGAAAAGCATTTTGCACACATAAAAACTTGACATGTGAATATTTCTGTTACTTTCAATGGAAACGTGTTATTATGCTTACAAAAGGGTTATTTAAGCATAAACCACCATTTGGGAGTGAATTCCATTAGTTTTGAGCAATATCAAAATTGAAAGGTCAGAGTCACATTGTTGGTCAAAAAGTGCTTCTCTCGCTCTGAAAAGCATTTTGCACGCATAAAAACTTGACATGTGAATATTTCTGTTTCTTTCAATGGAAACGTGTTATTATGCTTACAAAAGGGTTATTTAAGCATAAACCACCATTTGGGAGTGAATTCCATTAGTTTTGAGCAATATCAAAATTGAAAGGTCAGAATCACATTGTTGGTCAAAAAGTGCTTCTCTCGCTCTGAAAAGCATTTTGCACACATAAAAACTTGACATGTGAATATTTCTGTTACTTTCAATGGAAACGTGTTATTATGCTTACAAAAGGGTTATTTAAGCATAAACCACCATTTGGGAGTGAATTCCATTAGTTTTGAGCAATATCAACATTGTAAGGTAAAAATCACATTGTTGGTCAAAAAGTGCTTCTCTCGCTCTGAAAAGCATTTTGCACGCATAAAAACTTGACATGTGAATATTTCTGTTTCTTTCAATGGAAACGTGTTATTATGCTTACAAAAGGGTTATTTAAGCATAAACCACCATTTGGGAGTGAATTCCATTAGTTTTGAGCAATATCAAAATTGAAAGGTCAGAATCACATTGTTGGTCAAAAAGTGCTTCTCTCGCTCTGAAAAGCATTTTGCACACATAAAAACTTGACATGTGAATATTTCTGTTACTTTCAATGGAAACGTGTTATTATGCTTACAAAAGGGTTATTTAAGCATAAACCACCATTTGGGAGTGAATTCCATTAGTTTTGAGCAATATCAAAATTGAAGGTCAGAGTCACATTGTTGGTCAAAAAGTGCTTCTCTCGCTCTGAAAAGCATTTTGCACACATAAAAACTTGACATGTGAATATTTCTGTTACTTTTAATGGAAACGTGTTATTATGCTTACAAAAGGGTTATTTAAGCATAAACCACCATTTGGGAGTGAATTCCATTAGTTTTGAGCAATATCAAAATTGAAAGGTCAGAGTCACATTGTTGGTCAAAAAGTGCTTCTCTCGCTCTGAAAAGCATTTTGCACGCATAAAAACTTGACATGTGAATATTTCTGTTTCTTTCAATGGAAACGTGTTATTATGCTTACAAAAGGGTTATTTAAGCATAAACCACCATTTGGGAGTGAATTCCATTAGTTTTGAGCAATATCAAAATTGAAAGGTCAGAATCACATTGTTGGTCAAAAAGTGCTTCTCTCGCTCTGAAAAGCATTTTGCACACATAAAAACTTGACATGTGAATATTTCTGTTACTTTCAATGGAAACGTGTTATTATGCTTACAAAAGGGTTATTTAAGCATAAACCACCATTTGGGAGTGAATTCCATTAGTTTTGAGCAATATCAACATTGTAAGGTAAAAATCACATTGTTGGTCAAAAAGTGCTTCTCTCGCTCTGAAAAGCATTTTGCACGCATAAAAACTTGACATGTGAATATTTCTGTTACTTTCAATGGAAACGTGTTATTATGCTTACAAAAGGGTTATTTAAGCATAAACCACCATTTGGGAGTGAATTCCATTAGTTTTGAGCAATATCAACATTGTAAGGTCAGAATCACATTGTTGGTCAAAAAGTGCTTCTCTCGCGCTGAAAAGCATTTTGCACACATAAAAACTAGAAACGTGAATATTTCTGTTACTTTCAATGGAAACGTGTTATTATGCTTACAAAAGGGTTATTTAAGCATAAACCACCATTTGGGAGTGAATTCCATTAGTTTTGAGCAATATCAAAATTGAAAGGTCAGAATCACATTGTTGGTCAAAAAGTGCTTCTCTCGCTCTGAAAAGCATTTTGCACACATAAAAACTTGACATGTGAATATTTCTGTTACTTTCAATGGAAACGTGTTATTATGCTTACAAAAGGGTTATTTAAGCATAAACCACCATTTGGGAGTGAATTCCATTAGTTTTGAGCAATATCAAAATTGAAAGGTCAGAATCACATTGTTGGTCAAAAAGTGCTTCTCTCGCTCTGAAAAGCATTTTGCACACATAAAAACTTGACATGTGAATATTTCTGTTACTTTCAATGGAAACGTGTTATTATGCTTACAAAAGGGTTATTTAAGCATAAACCACCATTTGGGAGTGAATTCCATTAGTTTTGAGCAATATCAAAATTGATAGGTCAGAGTCACATTGTTGGTCAAAAAGTGCTTCTCTCGCTCTGAAAAGCATTTTGCACGCATAAAAACTTGACATGTGAATATTTCTGTTACTTTCAATGGAAACGTGTTATTATGCTTACAAAAGGGTTATTTAAGCATAAACCACCATTTGGGAGTGAATTCCATTAGTTTTGAGCAATATCAAAATTGAAAGGTCAGAGTCACATTGTTGGTCAAAAAGTGCTTCTCTCGCTCTGAAAAGCATTTTGCACGCATAAAAACTTGACATGTGAATATTTCTGTTTCTTTCAATGGAAACGTGTTATTATGCTTACAAAAGGGTTATTTAAGCATAAACCACCATTTGGGAGTGAATTCCATTAGTTTTGAGCAATATCAAAATTGAAAGGTCAGAATCACATTGTTGGTCAAAAAGTGCTTCTCTCGCTCTGAAAAGCATTTTGCACACATAAAAACTTGACATGTGAATATTTCTGTTACTTTCAATGGAAACGTGTTATTATGCTTACAAAAGGGTTATTTAAGCATAAACCACCATTTGGGAGTGAATTCCATTAGTTTTGAGCAATATCAACATTGTAAGGTCAGAATCACATTGTTGGTCAAAAAGTGCTTCTCTCGCTCTGAAAAGCATTTTGCACACATAAAAACTAGAAACGTGAATATTTCTGTTACTTTCAATGGAAACGTGTTATTATGCTTACAAAAGGGTTATTTAAGCATAAACCACCATTTGGGAGTGAATTCCATTAGTTTTGAGCAATATCAAAATTGAAAGGTCAGAATCACATTGTTGGTCAAAAAGTGCTTCTCTCGCTCTGAAAAGCATTTTGCACACATAAAAACTTGACATGTGAATATTTCTGTTACTTTCAATGGAAACGTGTTATTATTCTTACAAAAGGGTTATTTAAGCATAAACCACCATTTGGGAGTGAATTCCATTAGTTTTGAGCAATATCAAAATTGAAAGGTCAGAGTCACATTGTTGGTCAAAAAGTGCTTCTCTCGCTCTGAAAAGCATTTTGCACGCATAAAAACTTGACATGTGAATATTTCTGTTTCTTTCAATGGAAACGTGTTATTATGCTTACAAAAGGGTTATTTAAGCATAAACCACCATCTGGGAGTGAATTCCATTAGTTTTGAGCAATATCAAAATTGAAGGTCAGAGTCACATTGTTGGTCAAAAAGTGCTTCTCTCGCTCTGAAAAGCATTTTGCACGCATAAAAACTTGACATGTGAATATTTCTGTTTCTTTCAATGGAAACGTGTTATTATGCTTACAAAAGGGTTATTTAAGCATAAACCACCATTTGGGAGTGAATTCCATTAGTTTTGAGCAATATCAAAATTGAAAGGTCAGAATCACATTGTTGGTCAAAAAGTGCTTCTCTCGCTCTGAAAAGCATTTTGCACACATAAAAACTTGACATGTGAATATTTCTGTTACTTTCAATGGAAACGTGTTATTATGCTTACAAAAGGGTTATTTAAGCATAAACCACCATTTGGGAGTGAATTCCATTAGTTTTGAGCAATATCAAAATTGAAAGGTCAGAATCACATTGTTGTTCAAAAAGTGCTTCTCTCGCTCTGAAAAGCATTTTGCACGCATAAAAACTTGACATGTGAATATTTCTGTTTCTTTCAATGGAAACGTGTTATTATGCTTACAAAAGGGTTATTTAAGCATAAACCACCATTTGGGAGTGAATTCCATTAGTTTTGAGTAATATCAAAATTGAAAGGTCAGAATCACATTGTTGGTCAAAAAGTGCTTCTCTCGCTCTGAAAAGCATTTTGCACACATAAAAACTTGACATGTGAATATTTCTGTTACTTTCAATGGAAACGTGTTATTATGCTTACAAAAGGGTTATTTAAGCATAAACCACCATTTGGGAGTGAATTCCATTAGTTTTGAGCAATATCAAAATTGAAAGGTCAGAGTCACATTGTTGGTCAAAAAGTGCTTCTCTCGCTCTGAAAAGCATTTTGCACGCATAAAAACTTGACATGTGAATATTTCTGTTTCTTTCAATGGAAACGTGTAATTATGCTTACAAAAGGGTTATTTAAGCATAAACCACCATTTGGGAGTGAATTCCATTAGTTTTGAGCAATATCAAAATTGAAAGGTCAGAATCACATTGTTGGTCAAAAAGTGCTTCTCTCGCTCTGAAAAGCATTTTGCACACATAAAAACTTGACATGTGAATATTTCTGTTACTTTCAATGGAAACGTGTTATTATGCTTACAAAAGGGTTATTTAAGCATAAACCACCATTTGGGAGTGAATTCCATTAGTTTTGAGCAATATCAAAATTGAAGGTCAGAGTCACATTGTTGGTCAAAAAGTGCTTCTCTCGCTCTGAAAAGCATTTTGCACACATAAAAACTTGACATGTGAATATTTCTGTTACTTTTAATGGAAACGTGTTATTATGCTTACAAAAGGGTTATTTAAGCATAAACCACCATTTGGGAGTGAATTCCATTAGTTTTGAGCAATATCAAAATTGAAAGGTCAGAGTCACATTGTTGGTCAAAAAGTGCTTCTCTCGCTCTGAAAAGCATTTTGCACGCATAAAAACTTGACATGTGAATATTTCTGTTTCTTTCAATGGAAACGTGTTATTATGCTTACAAAAGGGTTATTTAAGCATAAACCACCATTTGGGAGTGAATTCCATTAGTTTTGAGCAATATCAAAATTGAAAGGTCAGAATCACATAGTTGTTCAAAAAGTGCTTCTCTCGCTCTGAAAAGCATTTTGCACACATAAAAACTTGACATGTGAATATTTCTGTTACTTTCAATGGAAACGTGTTATTATGCTTACAAAAGGGTTATTTAAGCATAAACCACCATTTGGGAGTGAATTCCATTTGTTTTGAGCAATATCAAAATTGAAAGGTCAGAGTCACATTGTTGGTCAAAAAGTGCTTCTCTCGCTCTGAAAAGCATTTTGCACGCATAAAAACTTGACATGTGAATATTTCTGTTTCTTTCAATGGAAATGTGTTATTATGCTTACAAAAGGGTTATTTAAGCATAAACCACCATTTGGGAGTGAATTCCATTAGTTTTGAGCAATATCAAAATTGAAAGGTCAGAATCACATTGTTGGTCAAAAAGTGCTTCTCTCGCTCTGAAAAGCATTTTGCACACATAAAAACTTGACATGTGAATATTTCTGTTACTTTCAATGGAAACGTGTTATTATGCTTACAAAAGGGTTATTTAAGCATAAACCACCATTTGGGAGTGAATTCCATTAGTTTTGAGCAATATCAACATTGTAAGGTCAGAATCACATTGTTGGTCAAAAAGTGCTTCTCTCGCTCTGAAAAGCATTTTGCACACATAAAAACTAGAAACGTGAATATTTCTGTTACTTTCAATGGAAACGTGTTATTATGCTTACAAAAGGGTTATTTAAGCATAAACCACCATTTGGGAGTGAATTCCATTAGTTTTGAGCAATATCAAAATTGAAAGGTCAGAGTCACATTGTTGGTCAAAAAGTGCTTCTCTCGCTCTGAAAAGCATTTTGCACGCATAAAAACTTGACATGTGAATATTTCTGTTTCTTTCAATGGAAACGTGTTATTATGCTTACAAAAGGGTTATTTAAGCATAAACCACCATCTGGGAGTGAATTCCATTAGTTTTGAGCAATATCAAAATTGAAGGTCAGAGTCACATTGTTGGTCAAAAAGTGCTTCTCTCGCTCTGAAAAGCATTTTGCACGCATAAAAACTTGACATGTGAATATTTCTGTTTCTTTCAATGGAAACGTGTTATTATGCTTACAAAAGGGTTATTTAAGCATAAACCACCATTTGGGAGTGAATTCCATTAGTTTTGAGCAATATCAAAATTGAAAGGTCAGAATCACATTGTTGGTCAAAAAGTGCTTCTCTCGCTCTGAAAAGCATTTTGCACACATAAAAACTTGACATGTGAATATTTCTGTTACTTTCAATGGAAACGTGTTATTATGCTTACAAAAGGGTTATTTAAGCATAAACCACCATTTGGGAGTGAATTCCATTAGTTTTGAGTAATATCAAAATTGAAAGGTCAGAATCACATTGTTGGTCAAAAAGTGCTTCTCTCGCTCTGAAAAGCATTTTGCACACATAAAAACTTGACATGTGAATATTTCTGTTACTTTCAATGGAAACGTGTTATTATGCTTACAAAAGGGTTATTTAAGCATAAACCACCATTTGGGAGTGAATTCCATTAGTTTTGAGCAATATCAAAATTGAAAGGTCAGAATCACATTGTTGGTCAAAAAGTGCTTCTCTCGCTCTGAAAAGCATTTTGCACACATAAAAACTTGACATGTGAATATTTCTGTTACTTTCAATGGAAACGTGTTATTATGCTTACAAAAGGGTTATTTAAGCATAAACCACCATTTGGGAGTGAATTCCATTAGTTTTGAGCAATATCAACATTGTAAGGTAAAAATCACATTGTTGGTCAAAAAGTGCTTCTCTCGCTCTGAAAAGCATTTTGCACGCATAAAAACTTGACATGTGAATATTTCTGTTTCTTTCAATGGAAACGTGTTATTATGCTTACAAAAGGGTTATTTAAGCATAAACCACCATTTGGGAGTGAATTCCATTAGTTTTGAGCAATATCAAAATTGAAAGGTCAGAATCACATTGTTGGTCAAAAAGTGCTTCTCTCGCTCTGAAAAGCATTTTGCACACATAAAAACTTGACATGTGAATATTTCTGTTACTTTCAATGGAAACGTGTTATTATGCTTACAAAAGGGTTATTTAAGCATAAACCACCATTTGGGAGTGAATTCCATTAGTTTTGAGCAATATCAAAATTGAAGGTCAGAGTCACATTGTTGGTCAAAAAGTGCTTCTCTCGCTCTGAAAAGCATTTTGCACACATAAAAACTTGACATGTGAATATTTCTGTTACTTTTAATGGAAACGTGTTATTATGCTTACAAAAGGGTTATTTAAGCATAAACCACCATTTGGGAGTGAATTCCATTAGTTTTGAGCAATATCAAAATTGAAAGGTCAGAGTCACATTGTTGGTCAAAAAGTGCTTCTCTCGCTCTGAAAAGCATTTTGCACGCATAAAAACTTGACATGTGAATATTTCTGTTTCTTTCAATGGAAACGTGTTATTATGCTTACAAAAGGGTTATTTAAGCATAAACCACCATTTGGGAGTGAATTCCATTAGTTTTGAGCAATATCAAAATTGAAAGGTCAGAATCACATTGTTGGTCAAAAAGTGCTTCTCTCGCTCTGAAAAGCATTTTGCACACATAAAAACTTGACATGTGAATATTTCTGTTACTTTCAATGGAAACGTGTTATTATGCTTACAAAAGGGTTATTTAAGCATAAACCACCATTTGGGAGTGAATTCCATTAGTTTTGAGCAATATCAACATTGTAAGGTAAAAATCACATTGTTGGTCAAAAAGTGCTTCTCTCGCTCTGAAAAGCATTTTGCACGCATAAAAACTTGACATGTGAATATTTCTGTTACTTTCAATGGAAACGTGTTATTATGCTTACAAAAGGGTTATTTAAGCATAAACCACCATTTGGGAGTGAATTCCATTAGTTTTGAGCAATATCAACATTGTAAGGTCAGAATCACATTGTTGGTCAAAAAGTGCTTCTCTCGCGCTGAAAAGCATTTTGCACACATAAAAACTAGAAACGTGAATATTTCTGTTACTTTCAATGGAAACGTGTTATTATGCTTACAAAAGGGTTATTTAAGCATAAACCACCATTTGGGAGTGAATTCCATTAGTTTTGAGCAATATCAAAATTGAAAGGTCAGAATCACATTGTTGGTCAAAAAGTGCTTCTCTCGCTCTGAAAAGCATTTTGCACACATAAAAACTTGACATGTGAATATTTCTGTTACTTTCAATGGAAACGTGTTATTATGCTTACAAAAGGGTTATTTAAGCATAAACCACCATTTGGGAGTGAATTCCATTAGTTTTGAGCAATATCAAAATTGAAAGGTCAGAATCACATTGTTGGTCAAAAAGTGCTTCTCTCGCTCTGAAAAGCATTTTGCACACATAAAAACTTGACATGTGAATATTTCTGTTACTTTCAATGGAAACGTGTTATTATGCTTACAAAAGGGTTATTTAAGCATAAACCACCATTTGGGAGTGAATTCCATTAGTTTTGAGCAATATCAAAATTGATAGGTCAGAGTCACATTGTTGGTCAAAAAGTGCTTCTCTCGCTCTGAAAAGCATTTTGCACGCATAAAAACTTGACATGTGAATATTTCTGTTACTTTCAATGGAAACGTGTTATTATGCTTACAAAAGGGTTATTTAAGCATAAACCACCATTTGGGAGTGAATTCCATTAGTTTTGAGCAATATCAAAATTGAAAGGTCAGAGTCACATTGTTGGTCAAAAAGTGCTTCTCTCGCTCTGAAAAGCATTTTGCACGCATAAAAACTTGACATGTGAATATTTCTGTTTCTTTCAATGGAAACGTGTTATTATGCTTACAAAAGGGTTATTTAAGCATAAACCACCATTTGGGAGTGAATTCCATTAGTTTTGAGCAATATCAAAATTGAAGGTCAGAGTCACATTGTTGGTCAAAAAGTGCTTCTCTCGCTCTGAAAAGCATTTTGCACGCATAAAAACTTGACATGTGAATATTTCTGTTTCTTTCAATGGAAACGTGTTATTATGCTTACAAAAGGGTTATTTAAGCATAAACCACCATTTGGGAGTGAATTCTATTAGTTTTGAGCAATATCAAAATTGAAAGGTCAGAATCACATTGTTGGTCAAAAAGTGCTTCTCTCGCTCTGAAAAGCATTTTGCACGCATAAAAACTTGACATGTGAATATTTCTGTTTCTTTCAATGGAAACGTGCTATTATGCTTACAAAAGGGTTATTTAAGCATAAACCACCATTTGGGAGTGAATTCCATTAGTTTTGAGCAATATCAAAATTGAAAGGTCAGAATCACATTGTTGTTCAAAAAGTGCTTCTCTCGCTCTGAAAAGCATTTTGCACGCATAAAAACTTGACATGTGAATATTTCTGTTTCTTTCAATGGAAACGTGTTATTATGCTTACAAAAGGGTTATTTAAGCATAAACCACCATTTGGGAGTGAATTCCATTAGTTTTGAGCAATATCAACATTGTAAGGTAAAAATCACATTGTTGGTCAAAAAGTGCTTCTCTCGCTCTGAAAAGCATTTTGCACGCATAAAAACTTGACATGTGAATATTTCTGTTTCTTTCAATGGAAACGTGTTATTATGCTTACAAAAAGGGTTATTTAAGCATAAACCACCATTTGGGAGTGAATTCCATTAGTTTTGAGTAATATCAAAATTGAAAGGTCAGAATCACATTGTTGGTCAAAAAGTGCTTCTCTCGCTCTGAAAAGCATTTTGCACACATAAAAACTTGACATGTGAATATTTCTGTTACTTTCAATGGAAACGTGTTATTATGCTTACAAAAGGGTTATTTAAGCATAAACCACCATTTGGGAGTGAATTCCATTAGTTTTGAGCAATATCAAAATTGAAAGGTCAGAGTCACATTGTTGGTCAAAAAGTGCTTCTCTCGCTCTGAAAAGCATTTTGCACGCATAAAAACTTGACATGTGAATATTTCTGTTTCTTTCAATGGAAACGTGTTATTATGCTTACAAAAGGGTTATTTAAGCATAAACCACCATTTGGGAGTGAATTCCATTAGTTTTGAGCAATATCAAAATTGAAAGGTCAGAATCACATTGTTGGTCAAAAAGTGCTTCTCTCGCTCTGAAAAGCATTTTGCACACATAAAAACTTGACATGTGAATATTTCTGTTACTTTCAATGGAAACGTGTTATTATGCTTACAAAAGGGTTATTTAAGCATAAACCACCATTTGGGAGTGAATTCCATTAGTTTTGAGCAATATCAACATTGTAAGGTAAAAATCACATTGTTGGTCAAAAAGTGCTTCTCTCGCTCTGAAAAGCATTTTGCACGCATAAAAACTTGACATGTGAATATTTCTGTTTCTTTCAATGGAAACGTGTTATTATGCTTACAAAAGGGTTATTTAAGCATAAACCACCATTTGGGAGTGAATTCCATTAGTTTTGAGCAATATCAAAATTGAAAGGTCAGAATCACATTGTTGGTCAAAAAGTGCTTCTCTCGCTCTGAAAAGCATTTTGCACACATAAAAACTTGACATGTGAATATTTCTGTTACTTTCAATGGAAACGTGTTATTATGCTTACAAAAGGGTTATTTAAGCATAAACCACCATTTGGGAGTGAATTCCATTAGTTTTGAGCAATATCAAAATTGAAGGTCAGAGTCACATTGTTGGTCAAAAAGTGCTTCTCTCGCTCTGAAAAGCATTTTGCACACATAAAAACTTGACATGTGAATATTTCTGTTACTTTTAATGGAAACGTGTTATTATGCTTACAAAAGGGTTATTTAAGCATAAACCACCATTTGGGAGTGAATTCCATTAGTTTTGAGCAATATCAAAATTGAAAGGTCAGAGTCACATTGTTGGTCAAAAAGTGCTTCTCTCGCTCTGAAAAGCATTTTGCACGCATAAAAACTTGACATGTGAATATTTCTGTTTCTTTCAATGGAAACGTGTTATTATGCTTACAAAAGGGTTATTTAAGCATAAACCACCATTTGGGAGTGAATTCCATTAGTTTTGAGCAATATCAAAATTGAAAGGTCAGAATCACATTGTTGGTCAAAAAGTGCTTCTCTCGCTCTGAAAAGCATTTTGCACACATAAAAACTTGACATGTGAATATTTCTGTTACTTTCAATGGAAACGTGTTATTATGCTTACAAAAGGGTTATTTAAGCATAAACCACCATTTGGGAGTGAATTCCATTAGTTTTGAGCAATATCAACATTGTAAGGTAAAAATCACATTGTTGGTCAAAAAGTGCTTCTCTCGCTCTGAAAAGCATTTTGCACGCATAAAAACTTGACATGTGAATATTTCTGTTACTTTCAATGGAAACGTGTTATTATGCTTACAAAAGGGTTATTTAAGCATAAACCACCATTTGGGAGTGAATTCCATTAGTTTTGAGCAATATCAACATTGTAAGGTCAGAATCACATTGTTGGTCAAAAAGTGCTTCTCTCGCGCTGAAAAGCATTTTGCACACATAAAAACTAGAAACGTGAATATTTCTGTTACTTTCAATGGAAACGTGTTATTATGCTTACAAAAGGGTTATTTAAGCATAAACCACCATTTGGGAGTGAATTCCATTAGTTTTGAGCAATATCAAAATTGAAAGGTCAGAATCACATTGTTGGTCAAAAAGTGCTTCTCTCGCTCTGAAAAGCATTTTGCACACATAAAAACTTGACATGTGAATATTTCTGTTACTTTCAATGGAAACGTGTTATTATGCTTACAAAAGGGTTATTTAAGCATAAACCACCATTTGGGAGTGAATTCCATTAGTTTTGAGCAATATCAAAATTGATAGGTCAGAGTCACATTGTTGGTCAAAAAGTGCTTCTCTCGCTCTGAAAAGCATTTTGCACGCATAAAAACTTGACATGTGAATATTTCTGTTACTTTCAATGGAAACGTGTTATTATGCTTACAAAAGGGTTATTTAAGCATAAACCACCATTTGGGAGTGAATTCCATTAGTTTTGAGCAATATCAAAATTGAAAGGTCAGAGTCACATTGTTGGTCAAAAAGTGCTTCTCTCGCTCTGAAAAGCATTTTGCACGCATAAAAACTTGACATGTGAATATTTCTGTTTCTTTCAATGGAAACGTGTTATTATGCTTACAAAAGGGTTATTTAAGCATAAACCACCATTTGGGAGTGAATTCCATTAGTTTTGAGCAATATCAAAATTGAAGGTCAGAGTCACATTGTTGGTCAAAAAGTGCTTCTCTCGCTCTGAAAAGCATTTTGCACGCATAAAAACTTGACATGTGAATATTTCTGTTTCTTTCAATGGAAACGTGTTATTATGCTTACAAAAGGGTTATTTAAGCATAAACCACCATTTGGGAGTGAATTCTATTAGTTTTGAGCAATATCAAAATTGAAAGGTCAGAATCACATTGTTGGTCAAAAAGTGCTTCTCTCGCTCTGAAAAGCATTTTGCACGCATAAAAACTTGACATGTGAATATTTCTGTTTCTTTCAATGGAAACGTGTTATTATGCTTACAAAAGGGTTATTTAAGCATAAACCACCATTTGGGAGTGAATTCCATTAGTTTTGAGCAATATCAAAATTGAAAGGTCAGAATCACATTGTTGTTCAAAAAGTGCTTCTCTCGCTCTGAAAAGCATTTTGCACGCATAAAAACTTGACATGTGAATATTTCTGTTTCTTTCAATGGAAACGTGTTATTATGCTTACAAAAGGGTTATTTAAGCATAAACCACCATTTGGGAGTGAATTCCATTAGTTTTGAGTAATATCAAAATTGAAAGGTCAGAATCACATTGTTGGTCAAAAAGTGCTTCTCTCGCTCTGAAAAGCATTTTGCACACATAAAAACTTGACATGTGAATATTTCTGTTACTTTCAATGGAAACGTGTTATTATGCTTACAAAAGGGTTATTTAAGCATAAACCACCATTTGGGAGTGAATTCCATTAGTTTTGAGCAATATCAAAATTGAAAGGTCAGAGTCACATTGTTGGTCAAAAAGTGCTTCTCTCGCTCTGAAAAGCATTTTGCACGCATAAAAACTTGACATGTGAATATTTCTGTTTCTTTCAATGGAAACGTGTTATTATGCTTACAAAAGGGTTATTTAAGCATAAACCACCATTTGGGAGCGAATTCCATTAGTTTTGAGCAATATCAAAATTGAAAGGTCAGAATCACATTGTTGGTCAAAAAGTGCTTCTCTCGCTCTGAAAAGCATTTTGCACACATAAAAACTTGACATGTGAATATTTCTGTTACTTTCAATGGAAACGTGTTATTATGCTTACAAAAGGGTTATTTAAGCATAAACCACCATTTGGGAGTGAATTCCATTAGTTTTGAGCAATATCAAAATTGAAGGTCAGAGTCACATTGTTGGTCAAAAAGTGCTTCTCTCGCTCTGAAAAGCATTTTGCACACATAAAAACTTGACATGTGAATATTTCTGTTACTTTTAATGGAAACGTGTTATTATGCTTACAAAAGGGTTATTTAAGCATAAACCACCATTTGGGAGTGAATTCCATTAGTTTTGAGCAATATCAAAATTGAAAGGTCAGAGTCACATTGTTGGTCAAAAAGTGCTTCTCTCGCTCTGAAAAGCATTTTGCACGCATAAAAACTTGACATGTGAATATTTCTGTTTCTTTCAATGGAAACGTGTTATTATGCTTACAAAAGGGTTATTTAAGCATAAACCACCATTTGGGAGTGAATTCCATTAGTTTTGAGCAATATCAAAATTGAAAGGTCAGAATCACATTGTTGGTCAAAAAGTGCTTCTCTCGCTCTGAAAAGCATTTTGCACACATAAAAACTTGACATGTGAATATTTCTGTTACTTTCAATGGAAACGTGTTATTATGCTTACAAAAGGGTTATTTAAGCATAAACCACCATTTGGGAGTGAATTCCATTAGTTTTGAGCAATATCAACATTGTAAGGTAAAAATCACATTGTTGGTCAAAAAGTGCTTCTCTCGCTCTGAAAAGCATTTTGCACGCATAAAAACTTGACATGTGAATATTTCTGTTTCTTTCAATGGAAACGTGTTATTATGCTTACAAAAGGGTTATTTAAGCATAAACCACCATTTGGGAGTGAATTCCATTAGTTTTGAGCAATATCAAAATTGAAAGGTCAGAATCACATTGTTGGTCAAAAAGTGCTTCTCTCGCTCTGAAAAGCATTTTGCACACATAAAAACTTGACATGTGAATATTTCTGTTACTTTCAATGGAAACGTGTTATTATGCTTACAAAAGGGTTATTTAAGCATAAACCACCATTTGGGAGTGAATTCCATTAGTTTTGAGCAATATCAAAATTGAAGGTCAGAGTCACATTGTTGGTCAAAAAGTGCTTCTCTCGCTCTGAAAAGCATTTTGCACACATAAAAACTTGACATGTGAATATTTCTGTTACTTTTAATGGAAACGTGTTATTATGCTTACAAAAGGGTTATTTAAGCATAAACCACCATTTGGGAGTGAATTCCATTAGTTTTGAGCAATATCAAAATTGAAAGGTCAGAGTCACATTGTTGGTCAAAAAGTGCTTCTCTCGCTCTGAAAAGCATTTTGCACGCATAAAAACTTGACATGTGAATATTTCTGTTTCTTTCAATGGAAACGTGTTATTATGCTTACAAAAGGGTTATTTAAGCATAAACCACCATTTGGGAGTGAATTCCATTAGTTTTGAGCAATATCAAAATTGAAAGGTCAGAATCACATTGTTGGTCAAAAAGTGCTTCTCTCGCTCTGAAAAGCATTTTGCACACATAAAAACTTGACATGTGAATATTTCTGTTACTTTCAATGGAAACGTGTTATTATGCTTACAAAAGGGTTATTTAAGCATAAACCACCATTTGGGAGTGAATTCCATTAGTTTTGAGCAATATCAACATTGTAAGGTAAAAATCACATTGTTGGTCAAAAAGTGCTTCTCTCGCTCTGAAAAGCATTTTGCACGCATAAAAACTTGACATGTGAATATTTCTGTTACTTTCAATGGAAACGTGTTATTATGCTTACAAAAGGGTTATTTAAGCATAAACCACCATTTGGGAGTGAATTCCATTAGTTTTGAGCAATATCAACATTGTAAGGTCAGAATCACATTGTTGGTCAAAAAGTGCTTCTCTCGCGCTGAAAAGCATTTTGCACACATAAAAACTAGAAACGTGAATATTTCTGTTACTTTCAATGGAAACGTGTTATTATGCTTACAAAGGGTTATTTAAGCATAAACCACCATTTGGGAGTGAATTCCATTAGTTTTGAGCAATATCAAAATTGAAAGGTCAGAATCACATTGTTGGTCAAAAAGTGCTTCTCTCGCTCTGAAAAGCATTTTGCACACATAAAAACTTGACATGTGAATATTTCTGTTACTTTCAATGGAAACGTGTTATTATGCTTACAAAAGGGTTATTTAAGCATAAACCACCATTTGGGAGTGAATTCCATTAGTTTTGAGCAATATCAAAATTGATAGGTCAGAGTCACATTGTTGGTCAAAAAGTGCTTCTCTCGCTCTGAAAAGCATTTTGCACGCATAAAAACTTGACATGTGAATATTTCTGTTACTTTCAATGGAAACGTGTTATTATGCTTACAAAAGGGTTATTTAAGCATAAACCACCATTTGGGAGTGAATTCCATTAGTTTTGAGCAATATCAAAATTGAAAGGTCAGAGTCACATTGTTGGTCAAAAAGTGCTTCTCTCGCTCTGAAAAGCATTTTGCACGCATAAAAACTTGACATGTGAATATTTCTGTTTCTTTCAATGGAAACGTGTTATTATGCTTACAAAAGGGTTATTTAAGCATAAACCACCATTTGGGAGTGAATTCCATTAGTTTTGAGCAATATCAAAATTGAAGGTCAGAGTCACATTGTTGGTCAAAAAGTGCTTCTCTCGCTCTGAAAAGCATTTTGCACGCATAAAAACTTGACATGTGAATATTTCTGTTTCTTTCAATGGAAACGTGTTATTATGCTTACAAAAGGGTTATTTAAGCATAAACCACCATTTGGGAGTGAATTCTATTAGTTTTGAGCAATATCAAAATTGAAAGGTCAGAATCACATTGTTGGTCAAAAAGTGCTTCTCTCGCTCTGAAAAGCATTTTGCACGCATAAAAACTTGACATGTGAATATTTCTGTTTCTTTCAATGGAAACGTTTTATTATGCTTACAAAAGGGTTATTTAAGCATAAACCACCATTTGGGAGTGAATTCCATTAGTTTTGAGCAATATCAAAATTGAAAGATCACATTGTTGTGTCAAAAAGTGCTTCTCTCGCTCTGAAAAGCATTTTGCACACATAAAAACTTGACATGTGAATATTTCTGTTTACTTTCAATGGAAACGTGTTATTATGCTTACAAAAGGGTTATTTAAGCATAAACCACCATTTGGGAGTGAATTCCATTAGTTTTGAGCAATATCAAAATTGAAAGGTCAGAGTCACATTGTTGGTCAAAAAGTGCTTCTCTCGCTCTGAAAAGCATTTTTGCACGCATAAAAACATGACATGTGAATATTTCTGTTTCTTTCAATGGAAACGTGTTATTATGCTTACAAAAGGGTTATTTAAGTATAAACCACCATTTGGGAGTGAATTCCATTAGTTTTGAGCAATATCAAAATTGATAGGTCAGAATCACATTGTTGGTCAAAAAGTGCTTCTCTCGCTCTGAAAAGCATTTTGCACACATAAAAACTTGACATGTGAATATTTCTGTTACTTTCAATGGAAACGTGTTATTATGCTTACAAAAGGGTTATTTAAGCATAAACCACCATTTGGGAGTGAATTCCATTAGTTTTGAGCAATATCAACATTGTAAGGTAAAAATCACATTGTTGGTCAAAAAGTGCTTCTCTCGCTCTGAAAAGCATTTTGCACGCATAAAAACTTGACATGTGAATATTTCTGTTACTTTCAATGGAAACGTGTTATTATGCTTACAAAAGGGTTATTTAAGCATAAACCACCATTTGGGAGTGAATTCCATTAGTTTTTGAGCAATATCAAAATTGAAAGGTCAGAGTCACATTGTTGGTCAAAAAGTGCTTCTCTCGCTCTGAAAAGCATTTTGCACGCATAAAAACTTGACATGTGAATATTTCTGTTTCTTTCAATGGAAACGTGTTATTATGCTTACAAAAGGGTTATTTAAGCATAAACCACAATTTGGGAGTGAATTCCATTAGTTTTGAGTAATATCAACATTGTAAGGTAAAAATCACATTGTTGGTCAAAAAGTGCTTCTCTCACTCTGAAAAGCATTTTGCACGCATAAAAACTTGACATGTGAATATTTCTGTTTCTTTCAATGGAAACGTGTTATTATGCTTACAAAAGGGTTATTTAAGCATAAACCACCATTTGGGAGTGAATTCCATTAGTTTTGAGCAATATCAAAATTGAAAGGTCAGAATCACATTGTTGGTCAAAAAGTGCTTCTCTCGCTCTGAAAAGCATTTTGCACACATAAAAACTTGACATGTGAATATTTCTGTTACTTTCAATGGAAACGTGTTATTATGCTTACAAAAGGGTTATTTAAGCATAAACCACCATTTGGGAGTGAATTCCATTAGTTTTGAGCAATATCAAAATTGAAAGGTCAGAGTCACATTGTTGGTCAAAAAGTGCTTCTCTCGCTCTGAAAAGCATTTTGCACGCATAAAAACATGACATGTGAATATTTCTGTTTCTTTCAATGGAAACGTGTTATTATGCTTACAAAAGGGTTATTTAAGTATAAACCACCATTTGGGAGTGAATTCCATTAGTTTTGAGCAATATCAAAATTGATAGGTCAGAATCACATTGTTGGTCAAAAAGTGCTTCTCTCGCTCTGAAAAGCATTTTGCACACATAAAAACTTGACATGTGAATATTTCTGTTACTTTCAATGGAAACGTGTTATTATGCTTACAAAAGGGTTATTTAAGCATAAACCACCATTTGGGAGTGAATTCCATTAGTTTTGAGCAATATCAACATTGTAAGGTAAAAATCACATTGTTGGTCAAAAAGTGCTTCTCTCGCTCTGAAAAGCATTTTGCACGCATAAAAACTTGACATGTGAATATTTCTGTTACTTTCAATGGAAACGTGTTATTATGCTTACAAAAGGGTTATTTAAGCATAAACCACCATTTGGGAGTGAATTCCATTAGTTTTGAGCAATATCAAAATTGAAAGGTCAGAGTCACATTGTTGGTCAAAAAGTGCTTCTCTCGCTCTGAAAAGCATTTTGCACGCATAAAAACTTGACATGTGAATATTTCTGTTTCTTTCAATGGAAACGTGTTATTATGCTTACAAAAGGGTTATTTAAGCATAAACCACCATTTGGGAGTGAATTCCATTAGTTTTGAGCAATATCAAAATTGAAAGGTCAGAATCACATAGTTGGTCAAAAAGTGCTTCTCTCGCTCTGAAAAGCATTTTGCACACATAAAAACTTGACATGTGAATATTTCTGTTACTTTCAATGGAAACGTGTTATTATGCTTACAAAAGGGTTATTTAAGCATAAACCACCATTTGGGAGTGAATTCCATTAGTTTTGAGCAATATCAACATTGTAAGGTAAAAATCACATTGTTGGTCAAAAAGTCCTTCTCTCGCTCTGAAAAGCATTTTGCACGCATAAAAACTTGACATGTGAATATTTCTGTTTCTTTCAATTCAAACGTGTTATTATGCTTACAAAAGGGTTATTTAAGCATAAACCACCATTTGGGAGTGAGTTCCATTAGTTTTGAGCAATATCAACATTGTAAGGTCAGAATCACATTGTTGGTCAAAAAGTGCTTCTCTCGCTCTGAAAAGCATTTTGCACACATAAAAACTAGAAACGTGAATATTTCTGTTACTTTCAATGGAAACGTGTTATTATGCTTACAAAAGGGTTATTTAAGCATAAACCATCATTTGGGAGTGAATTCCATTAGTTTTGAGTAATATCAACATTGTAAGGTAAAAATCACATTGTTGGTCAAAAAGTGCTTCTCTCGCTCTGAAAAGCATTTTGCACGCATAAAAACTTGACATGTGAATATTTCTGTTTCTTTCAATGGAAACGTGTTATTATGCTTACAAAAGGGTTATTTAAGCATAAACCACCATTTGGGAGTGAATTCCATTAGTTTTGAGTAATATCAACATTGTAAGGTAAAAATCACATTGTTGGTCAAAAAGTGCTTCTCTCGCTCTGAAAAGCATTTTGCACGCATAAAAACTTGACATGTGAATATTTCTGTTTCTTTCAATGGAAACGTGTTATTATGCTTACAAAAGGGTTATTTAAGCATAAACCACCATTTGGGAGTGAATTCCATTAGTTTTGAGCAATATCAAAATTGAAAGGTCAGAATCACATTGTTGGTCAAAAAGTGCTTCTCTCGCTCTGAAAAGCATTTTGCACACATAAAAACTTGACATGTGAATATTTCTGTTACTTTCAATGGAAACGTGTTATTATGCTTACAAAAGGGTTATTTAAGCATAAACCACCATTTGGGAGTGAATTCCATTAGTTTTGAGCAATATCAAAATTGAAAGGTCAGAGTCACATTGTTGGTCAAAAAGTGCTTCTCTCGCTCTGAAAAGCATTTTGCACGCATAAAAACTTGACATGTGAATATTTCTGTTTCTTTCAATGGAAACGTGTTATTATGCTTACAAAAGGGTTATTTAAGTATAAACCACCATTTGGGAGTGAATTCCATTAGTTTTGAGCAATATCAAAATTGATAGGTCAGAATCACATTGTTGGTCAAAAAGTGCTTCTCTCGCTCTGAAAAGCATTTTGCACACATAAAAACTTGACATGTGAATATTTCTGTTACTTTCAATGGAAACGTGTTATTATGCTTACAAAAGGGTTATTTAAGCATAAACCACCATTTGGGAGTGAATTCCATTAGTTTTGAGCAATATCAACATTGTAAGGTAAAAATCACATTGTTGGTCAAAAAGTGCTTCTCTCGCTCTGAAAAGCATTTTGCACGCATAAAAACTTGACATGTGAATATTTCTGTTACTTTCAATGGAAACGTGTATTATGCTTACAAAAGGGTTATTTAAGCATAAACCACCATTTGGGAGTGAATTCCATTAGTTTTGAGCAATATCAAAATTGAAAGGTCAGAGTCACATTGTTGGTCAAAAAGTGCTTCTCTCGCTCTGAAAAGCATTTTGCACGCATAAAAACTTGACATGTGAATATTTCTGTTTCTTTCAATGGAAACGTATTATGCTTACAAAAGGGTTATTTAAGCATAAACCACCATTTGGGAGTGAATTCCATTAGTTTTGAGCAATATCAAAATTGAAAGGTCAGAATCACATTGTTGGTCAAAAAGTGCTTCTCTCGCTCTGAAAAGCATTTTGCACGCATAAAAACTTGACATGTGAATATTTCTGTTACTTTCAATGGAAACGTGTTATTATGCTTACAAAAGGGTTATTTAAGCATAAACCACCATTTGGGAGTGAATTCCATTAGTTTTGAGCAATATCAAAATTGAAAGGTCAGAGTCACATTGTTGGTCAAAAAGTGCTTCTCTCGCTCTGAAAAGCATTTTGCACGCATAAAAACTTGACATGTGAATATTTCTGTTTCTTTCAATGGAAACGTGTTATTATGCTTACAAAAGGGTTATTTAAGCATAAACCACCATTTGGGAGTGAATTCCATTAGTTTTGAGCAATATCAAAATTGAAAGGTCAGAATCACATAGTTGGTCAAAAAGTGCTTCTCTCGCTCTGAAAAGCATTTTGCACACATAAAAACTTGACATGTGAATATTTCTGTTACTTTCAATGGAAACGTGTTATTATGCTTACAAAAGGGTTATTTAAGCATAAACCACCATTTGGGAGTGAATTCCATTAGTTTTGAGCAATATCAACATTGTAAGGTAAAAATCACATTGTTGGTCAAAAAGTCCTTCTCTCGCTCTGAAAAGCATTTTGCACGCATAAAAACTTGACATGTGAATATTTCTGTTTCTTTCAATTCAAACGTGTTATTATGCTTACAAATGGGTTATTTAAGCATAAACCACCATTTGGGAGTGAGTTCCATTAGTTTTGAGCAATATCAACATTGTAAGGTCAGAATCACATTGTTGGTCAAAAAGTGCTTCTCTCGCTCTGAAAAGCATTTTGCACACATAAAAACTAGAAACGTGAATATTTCTGTTACTTTCAATGGAAACGTGTTATTATGCTTACAAAAGGGTTATTTAAGCATAAACCATCATTTGGGAGTGAATTCCATTAGTTTTGAGTAATATCAACATTGTAAGGTAAAAATCACATTGTTGGTCAAAAAGTGCTTCTCTCGCTCTGAAAAGCATTTTGCACGCATAAAAACTTGACATGTGAATATTTCTGTTTCTTTCAATGGAAACGTGTTATTATGCTTACAAAAGGGTTATTTAAGCATAAACCACCATTTGGGAGTGAATTCCATTAGTTTTGAGTAATATCAACATTGTAAGGTAAAAATCACATTGTTGGTCAAAAAGTGCTTCTCTCGCTCTGAAAAGCATTTTGCACGCATAAAAACTTGACATGTGAATATTTCTGTTTCTTTCAATGGAAACGTGTTATTATGCTTACAAAAGGGTTATTTAAGCATAAACCACCATTTGGGAGTGAATTCCATTAGTTTTGAGCAATATCAAAATTGAAAGGTCAGAATCACATTGTTGGTCAAAAAGTGCTTCTCTCGCTCTGAAAAGCATTTTGCACACATAAAAACTTGACATGTGAATATTTCTGTTACTTTCAATGGAAACGTGTTATTATGCTTACAAAAGGGTTATTTAAGCATAAACCACCATTTGGGAGTGAATTCCATTAGTTTTGAGCAATATCAAAATTGAAAGGTCAGAGTCACATTGTTGGTCAAAAAGTGCTTCTCTCGCTCTGAAAAGCATTTTGCACGCATAAAAACTTGACATGTGAATATTTCTGTTTCTTTCAATGGAAACGTGTTATTATGCTTACAAAAGGGTTATTTAAGTATAAACCACCATTTGGGAGTGAATTCCATTAGTTTTGAGCAATATCAAAATTGATAGGTCAGAATCACATTGTTGGTCAAAAAGTGCTTCTCTCGCTCTGAAAAGCATTTTGCACGCATAAAAACTTGACATGTGAATATTTCTGTTACTTTCAATGGAAACGTGTTATTATGCTTACAAAAGGGTTATTTAAGCATAAACCACCATTTGGGAGTGAATTCCATTAGTTTTGAGCAATATCAAAATTGAAAGGTCAGAGTCACATTGTTGGTCAAAAAGTGCTTCTCTCGCTCTGAAAAGCATTTTGCACGCATAAAAACTTGACATGTGAATATTTCTGTTTCTTTCAATGGAAACGTATTATGCTTACAAAAGGGTTATTTAAGCATAAACCACCATTTGGGAGTGAATTCCATTAGTTTTGAGCAATATCAAAATTGAAAGGTCAGAATCACATTGTTGGTCAAAAAGTGCTTCTCTCGCTCTGAAAAGCATTTTGCACGCATAAAAACTTGACATGTGAATATTTCTGTTACTTTCAATGGAAACGTGTTATTATGCTTACAAAAGGGTTATTTAAGCATAAACCACCATTTGGGAGTGAATTCCATTAGTTTTGAGCAATATCAAAATTGAAAGGTCAGAGTCACATTGTTGGTCAAAAAGTGCTTCTCTCGCTCTGAAAAGCATTTTGCACGCATAAAAACTTGACATGTGAATATTTCTGTTTCTTTCAATGGAAACGTGTTATTATGCTTACAAAAGGGTTATTTAAGCATAAACCACCATTTGGGAGTGAATTCCATCAGTTTTGAGCAATATCAAAATTGAAAGGTCAGAATCACATTGTTGGTCAAAAAGTGCTTCTCTCGCTCTGAAAAGCATTTTGCACACATAAAAACTTGACATGTGAATATTTCTGTTACTTTCAATGGAAACGTGTTATTATGCTTACAAAAGGGTTATTTAAGCATAAACCACCATTTGGGAGTGAATTCCATTAGTTTTGAGCAATATCAAAATTGAAAGGTCAGAGTCACATTGTTGGTCAAAAAGTGCTTCTCTCGCTCTGAAAAGCATTTTGCACGCATAAAAACTTGTCATGTGAATATTTCTGTTTCTTTCAATGGAAACGTGTTATTATGCTTACAAAAGGGTTATTTAAGTATAAACCACCATTTGGGAGTGAATTCCATTAGTTTTGAGCAATATCAAAATTGAAAGGTCAGAATCACATTGTTGGTCAAAAAGTGCTTCTCTCGCTCTGAAAAGCATTTTGCACACATAAAAACTTGACATGTGAATATTTCTGTTACTTTCAATGGAAACGTGTTATTATGCTTACAAAAGGGTTATTTAAGCATAAACCACCATTTGGGAGTGAATTCCATTAGTTTTGAGCAATATCAAAATTGAAAGGTCAGAATCACATTGTTGGTCAAAAAGTGCTTCTCTCGCTCTGAAAAGCATTTTGCACACATAAAAACTTGACATGTGAATATTTCTGTTACTTTCAATGGAAACGTGTTATTATGCTTGCAAAAGGGTTATTTAAGCATAAACCACCATTTGGGAGTGAATTCCATTAGTTTTGAGCAATATCAAAATTGAAAGGTCAGAGTCACATTGTTGGTCAAAAAGTGCTTCTCTCGCTCTGAAAAGCATTTTGCACGCATAAAAACTTGACATGTGAATATTTCTGTTTCTTTCAATGGAAACGTGTTATTATGCTTACAAAAGGGTTATTTAAGTATAAACCACCATTTGGGAGTGAATTCCATTAGTTTTGAGCAATATCAAAATTGAAAGGTCAGAATCACATTGTTGGTCAAAAAGTGCTTCTCTCGCTCTGAAAAGCATTTTGCACACATAAAAACTTGACATGTGAATATTTCTGTTACTTTCAATGGAAACGTGTTATTATGCTTACAAAAGGGTTATTTAAGCATAAACCACCATTTGGGAGTGAATTCCATTAGTTTTGAGCAATATCAACATTGTAAGGTAAAAATCACATTGTTGGTCAAAAAGTGCTTCTCTCGCTCTGAAAAGCATTTTGCACACATAAAAACTTGACATGTGAATATTTCTGTTACTTTCAATGGAAACGTGTTATTATGCTTACAAAAGGGTTATTTAAGCATAAACCACCATTTGGGAGTGAATTCCATTAGTTTTGAGCAATATCAACATTGTAAGGTAAAAATCACATTGTTGGTCAAAAAGTGCTTCTCTCGCTCTGAAAAGCATTTTGCACGCATAAAAACTTGACATGTGAATATTTCTGTTACTTTCAATGGAAACGTGTTATTATGCTTACAAAAGGGTTATTTAAGCATAAACCACCATTTGGGAGTGAATTCCATTAGTTTTGAGCAATATCAAAATTGAAAGGTCAGAATCACATTGTTGGTCAAAAAGTGCTTCTCTCGCGCTGAAAAGCATTTTGCACGCATAAAAACTTGACATGTGAATATTTCTGTTACTTTCAATGGAAACGTGTTATTATCCTTACAAAAGGGTTATTTAAGCATAAACCACCATTTGGGAGTGAATTCCATTAGTTTTGAGTAATATCAACATTGTAAGGTAAAAATCACATTGTTGGTCAAAAAGTGCTTCTCTCGCTCTGAAAAGCATTTTGCACGCATAAAAACTTGACGTGAATATTTCTGTTTCTTTCAATGGAAACGTGTTATTATGCTTACAAAAGGGTTATTTAAGTATAAACCACCATTTGGGAGTGAATTCCATTAGTTTTGAGCAATATCAAAATTGAAAGGTCAGAATCACATTGTTGGTCAAAAAGTGCTTCTCTCGCTCTGAAAAGCATTTTGCACACATAAAAACTTGACATGTGAATATTTCTGTTACTTTCAATGGAAACGTGTTATTATGCTTACAAAAGGGTTATTTAAGCATAAACCACCATTTGGGAGTGAATTCCATTAGTTTTGAGCAATATCAACATTGTAAGGTAAAAATCACATTGTTGGTCAAAAAGTGCTTCTCTCGCTCTGAAAAGCATTTTGCACGCATAAAAACTTGACATGTGAATATTTCTGTTACTTTCAATGGAAACGTGTTATTATGCTTACAAAAGGGTTATTTAAGCATAAACCACCATTTGGGAGTGAATTCCATTAGTTTTGAGCAATATCAAAATTGAAAGGTCAGAATCACATTGTTGGTCAAAAAGTGCTTCTCTCGCTCTGAAAAGCATTTTGCACGCATAAAAACTTGACATGTGAATATTTCTGTTACTTTCAATGGAAACGTGTTATTATGCTTACAAAAGGGTTATTTAAGCATAAACCACCATTTGGGAGTGAATTCCATTAGTTTTGAGTAATATCAACATTGTAAGGTAAAAATCACATTGTTGGTCAAAAAGTGCTTCTCTCGCTCTGAAAAGCATTTTGCACACATAAAAACTTGACATGTGAATATTTCTGTTTCTTTCAATGGAAACGTGTTATTATGCTTACAAAAGGGTTATTTAAGCATAAACCACCATTTGGGAGTGAATTCCATTAGTTTTGAGCAATATCAAAATTGAAAGGTCAGAATCACATTGTTGGTCAAAAAGTGCTTCTCTCGCTCTGAAAAGCATTTTGCACACATAAAAACTTGACATGTGAATATTTCTGTTACTTTCAATGGAAACGTGTTATTATGCTTACAAAAGGGTTATTTAAGCATAAACCACCATTTGGGAGTGAATTCCATTAGTTTTGAGCAATATCAAAATTGAAAGGTCAGAGTCACATTGTTGGTCAAAAAGTGCTTCTCTCGCTCTGAAAAGCATTTTGCACGCATAAAAACTTGACATGTGAATATTTCTGTTTCTTTCAATGGAAACGTGTTATTATGCTTACAAAAGGGTTATTTAAGTATAAACCACCATTTGGGAGTGAGTTCCATTAGTTTTGAGCAATATCAAAATTGAAAGGTCAGAATCACATTGTTGGTCAAAAAGTGCTTCTCTCGCTCTGAAAAGCATTTTGCACACATAAAAACTTGACATGTGAATATTTCTGTTACTTTCAATGAAAACGTGTTATTATGCTTACAAAAGGGTTATTTAAGCATAAACCACCATTTGGGAGTGAATTCCATTAGTTTTGAGCAATATCAACATTGTAAGGTAAAAATCACATTGTTGGTCAAAAAGTGCTTCTCTCGCTCTGAAAAGCATTTTGCACGCATAAAAACTTGACATGTGAATATTTCTGTTTCTTTCAATGGAAACGTGTTATTATGCTTACAAAAGGGTTATTTAAGCATAAACCACCATTTGGGAGTGAATTCCATTAGTTTTGAGCAATATCAAAATTGAAAGGTCAGAATCACATTGTTGGTCAAAAAGTGCTTCTCTCGCTCTGAAAAGCATTTTGCACACATAAAAACTTGACATGTGAATATTTCTGTTACTTTCAATGGAAACGTGTTATTATGCTTACAAAAGGGTTATTTAAGCATAAACCACCATTTGGGAGTGAATTCCATTAGTTTTGAGCAATATCAAAATTGAAAGGTCAGAGTCACATTGTTGGTCAAAAAGTGTCTCTCGCTCTGAAAAGCATTTTGCACACATAAAAACTTGACATGTGAATATTTCTGTTACTTTCAATGGAAACGTGTTATTATGCTTACAAAAGGGTTATTTAAGCATAAACCACCATTTGGGAGTGAGTTCCATTAGTTTTGAGCAATATCAAAATTGAAAGGTCAGAGTCACATTGTTGGTCAAAAAGTGCTTCTCTCGCTCTGAAAAGCATTTTGCACGCATAAAAACTTGACATGCTAATATTTCTGTTTCTTTCAATGGAAACGTGTTATTATGATTACAAAAGGGTTATTTAAGTATAAACCACCATTTGGGAGTGAATTCCATTAGTTTTGAGCAATATCAAAATTGATAGGTCAGAATCACATTGTTGGTCAAAAAGTGCTTCTCTCGCTCTGAAAAGCATTTTGCACACATAAAAACTTGACATGTGAATATTTCTGTTACTTTCAATGGAAACGTGTTATTATGCTTACAAAAGGGTTATTTAAGCATAAACCACCATTTGGGAGTGAATTCCATTAGTTTTGAGCAATATCAACATTGTAAGGTAAAAATCACATTGTTGGTCAAAAAGTGCTTCTCTCGCTCTGAAAAGTATTTTGCACGCATAAAAACTTGATATGTGAATATTTCTGTTACTTTCAATGGAAACGTGTTATTATGCTTACAAAAGGGTTATTTAAGCATAAACCACCATTTGGGAGTGAATTCCATTAGTTTTGAGCAATATCAAAATTGAAAGGTCAGAGTCACATTGTTGGTCAAAAAGTGCTTCTCTCGCTCTGAAAAGCATTTTGCACACATAAAAATTTGACATGTGAATATTTCTGTTACTTTCAATGGAAACGTGTTATTATGCTTACAAAAGGGTTATTTAAGCATAAACCACCATTTGGGAGTGAATTCCATTAGTTTTGAGCAATATCAACATTGTAAGGTAAAAATCACATTGTTGGTCAAAAAGTGCTTCTCTCGCTCTGAAAAGCATTTTGCACGCATAAAAACTTGACATGTGAATATTTCTGTTACTTTCAATGGAAACGTGTTATTATGCTTACAAAAGGGTTATTTAAGCATAAACCACCATTTGGGAGTGAATTCCATTAGTTTTGAGCAATATCAAAATTGAAAGGTCAGAATCACATTGTTGGTCAAAAAGTGCTTCTCTCGCTCTGAAAAGCATTTTGCACGCATAAAAACTTGACATGTGAATATTTCTGTTACTTTCAATGGAAACGTGTTATTATGCTTACAAAAGGGTTATTTAAGCATAAACCACCATTTGGGAGTGAATTCCATTAGTTTTGAGCAATATCAACATTGTAAGGTAAAAATCACATTGTTGGTCAAAAAGTGCTTCTCTCGCTCTGAAAAGCATTTTGCACGAATAAAAACTTGACATGTGAATATTTCTGTTACTTTCAATGGAAACGTGTTATTATGCTTACAAAAGGGTTATTTAAGCATAAACCACCATTTGGGAGTGAATTCCATTAGTTTTGAGCAATATCAAAATTGAAAGGTCAGAGTCACATTGTTGGTCAAAAAGTGCTTCTCTCGCTCTGAAAAGCATTTTGCACGCATAAAAACTTGACATGTGAATATTTCTGTTTCTTTCAATGGAAACGTGTTATTATGCTTACAAAAGGGTTATTTAAGCATAAACCACCATTTGGGAGTGAATTCCATTAGTTTTGAGCAATATCAAAATTGAAAGGTCAGAATCACATTGTTGGTCAAAAAGTGCTTCTCTCGCTCTGAAAAGCATTTTGCACACATAAAAACTTGACATGTGAATATTTCTGTTACTTTCAATGGAAACGTGTTATTATGCTTACAAAAGGGTTATTTAAGCATAAACCACCATTTGGGAGTGAATTCCATTAGTTTTGAGCAATATCAAAATTGAAAGGTCAGAGTCACATTGTTGGTCAAAAAGTGCTTCTCTCGCTCTGAAAAGCATTTTGCACGCATAAAAACTTGACATGTCAATATTTCTGTTTCTTTCAATGGAAACGTGTTATTATGCTTACAAAAGGGTTATTTAAGCATAAACCACCATTTGGGAGTGAATTCCATTAGTTTTGAGCAATATCAAAATTGAAAGGTCAGAATCACATTGTTGGTCAAAAAGTGCTTCTCTCGCTCTGAAAAGCATTTTGCACACATAAAAACTTGACATGTGAATATTTCTGTTACTTTCAATGGAAACGTGTTATTATGCTTACAAAAGGGTTATTTAAGCATAAACCACCATTTGGGAGTGAATTCCATTAGTGTTGAGCAATATCAACATTGTAAGGTAAAAATCACATTGTTGGTCAAAAAGTCCTTCTCTCGCTCTGAAAAGCATTTTGCACGCATAAAAACTTGACATGTGAATATTTCTGTTTCTTTCAATTCAAACGTGTTATTATGCTTACAAAAGGGTTATTTCAGCATAAACCACCATTTGGGAGTGAGTTCCATTAGTTTCGAGCAATATCAACATTGTAAGGTCAGAATCACATTGTTGGTCAAAAAGTGCTTCTCTCGCTCTGAAAAGCATTTTGCACACATAAAAACTAGAAACGTGAATATTTCTGTTACTTTCAATGGAAACGTGTTATTATGCTTACAAAAGGGTTATTTAAGCATAAACCACCATTTGGGAGTGAATTCCATTAGTTTTGAGTAATATCAACATTGTAAGGTAAAAATCACATTGTTGGTCAAAAAGTGCTTCTCTCGCTCTGAAAAGCATTTTGCACGCATAAAAACTTGACATGTGAATATTTCTGTTACTTTCAATGGAAACGTGTTATTATGCTTACAAAAGGGTTATTTAAGCATAAACCACCATTTGGGAGTGAATTCCATTAGTTTTGAGTAATATCAACATTGTAAGGTAAAAATCACATTGTTGGTCAAAAAGTGCTTCTCTCGCTCTGAAAAGCATTTTGCACGCATAAAAACTTGACATGTGAATATTTCTGTTTCTTTCAATGGAAACGTGTTATTATGCTTACAAAAGGGTTATTTAAGCATAAACCACCATTTGGGAGTGAATTCCATTAGTTTTGAGCAATATCAAAATTGAAAGGTCAGAGTCACATTGTTGGTCAAAAAGTGCTTCTCTCGCTCTGAAAAGCATTTTGCACGCATAAAAACTTGACATGTGAATATTTCTGTTTCTTTCAATGGAAACGTGTTATTATGCTTACAAAAGGGTTATTTAAGCATAAACCACCATTTGGGAGTGAATTCCATTAGTTTTGAGCAATATCAAAATTGAAAGGTCAGAATCACATTGTTGGTCAAAAAGTGCTTCTCTCGCTCTGAAAAGCATTTTGCACACAAAAAAACTTGACATGTGAATATTTCTGTTACTTTCAATGGAAACGTGTTATTATGCTTACAAAAGGGTTATTTAAGCATAAACCACCATTTGGGAGTGAATTCCATTAGTTTTGAGCAATATCAAAATTGAAAGGTCAGAGTCACATTGTTGGTCAAAAAGTGCTTCTCTCGCTCTGAAAAGCATTTTGCACGCATAAAAACTTGACATGCTAATATTTCTGTTTCTTTCAATGGAAACGTGTTATTATGCTTACAAAAGGGTTATTTAAGTATAAACCACCATTTGGGAGTGAATTCCATTAGTTTTGAGCAATATCAAAATTGATAGGTCAGAATCACATTGTTGGTCAAAAAGTGCTTCTCTCGCTCTGAAAAGCATTTTGCACACATAAAAACTTGACATGTGAATATTTCTGTTACTTTCAATGGAAACGTGTTATTATGCTTACAAAAGGGTTATTTAAGCATAAACCACCATTTGGGAGTGAATTCCATTAGTTTTGAGCAATATCAACATTGTAAGGTAAAAATCACATTGTTGGTCAAAAAGTGCTTCTCTCGCTCTGAAAAGCATTTTGCACGCATAAAAACTTGATATGTGAATATTTCTGTTACTTTCAATGGAAACGTGTTATTATGCTTACAAAAGGGTTATTTAAGCATAAACCACCATTTGGGAGTGAATTCCATTAGTTTTGAGCAATATCAAAATTGAAAGGTCAGAGTCACATTGTTGGTCAAAAAGTGCTTCTCTCGCTCTGAAAAGCATTTTGCACACATAAAAATTTGACATGTGAATATTTCTGTTACTTTCAATGGAAACGTGTTATTATGCTTACAAAAGGGTTATTTAAGCATAAACCACCATTTGGGAGTGAATTCCATTAGTTTTGAGCAATATCAACATTGTAAGGTAAAAATCACATTGTTGGTCAAAAAGTGCTTCTCTCGCTCTGAAAAGCATTTTGCACGCATAAAAACTTGACATGTGAATATTTCTGTTACTTTCAATGGAAACGTGTTATTATGCTTACAAAAGGGTTATTTAAGCATAAACCACCATTTGGGAGTGAATTTCATTAGTTTTGAGCAATATCAAAATTGAAAGGTCAGAATCACATTGTTGGTCAAAAAGTGCTTCTCTCGCTCTGAAAAGCATTTTGCACGCATAAAAACTTGACATGTGAATATTTCTGTTACTTTCAATGGAAACGTGTTATTATGCTTACAAAAGGGTTATTTAAGCATAAACCACCATTTGGGAGTGAATTCCATTAGTTTTGAGCAATATCAACATTGTAAGGTAAAAATCACATTGTTGGTCAAAAAGTGCTTCTCTCGCTCTGAAAAGCATTTTGCACGAATAAAAACTTGACATGTGAATATTTCTGTTACTTTCAATGGAAACGTGTTATTATGCTTACAAAAGGGTTATTTAAGCATAAACCACCATTTGGGAGTGAATACCATTAGTTTTGAGCAATATCAAAATTGAAAGGTCAGAGTCACATTGTTGGTCAAAAAGTGCTTCTCTCGCTCTGAAAAGCATTTTGCACGCATAAAAACTTGACATGTGAATATTTCTGTTACTTTCAATGGAAACGTGTTATTATGCTTACAAAAGGGTTATTTAAGCATAAACCACCATTTGGGAGTGAATTCCATTAGTTTTGAGCAATATCAAAATTGAAAGGTCAGAATCACATTGTTGGTCAAAAAGTGCTTCTCTCGCTCTGAAAAGCATTTTGCACGCATAAAAACTTGACATGTGAATATTTCTGTTACTTTCAATGGAAACGTGTTATTATGCTTACAAAAGGGTTATTTAAGCATAAACCACCATTTGGGAGTGAATTCCATTAGTTTTGAGTAATATCAACATTGTAAGGTAAAAATCACATTGTTGGTCAAAAAGTGCTTCTCTCGCTCTGAAAAGCATTTTGCACGCATAAAAACTTGACATGTGAATATTTCTGTTTCTTTCAATGGAAACGTGTTATTATGCTTACAAAAGGGTTATTTAAGTATAAACCACCATTTGGGAGTGAATTCCATTAGTTTTGAGCAATATCAAAATTGAAAGGTCAGAATCACATTGTTGGTCAAAAAGTGCTTCTCTCGCTCTGAAAAGCATTTTGCACACATAAAAACTTGACATGTGAATATTTCTGTTACTTTCAATGGAAACGTGTTATTATGCTTACAAAAGGGTTATTTAAGCATAAACCACCATTTGGGAGTGAATTCCATTAGTTTTGAGCAATATCAAAATTGAAAGGTCAGAGTCACATTGTTGGTCAAAAAGTGCTTCTCTCGCTCTGAAAAGCATTTTGCACGCATAAAAACTTGACATGTGAATATTTCTGTTTCTTTCAATGGAAACGTGTTATTATGCTTACAAAAGGGTTATTTAAGCATAAACCACCATTTGGGAGTGAATTCCATTAGTTTTGAGCAATATCAAAATTGAAAGGTCAGAGTCACATTGTTGGTCAAAAAGTGCTTCTCTCGCTCTGAAAAGCATTTTGCACGCATAAAAACTTGACATGTGAATATTTCTGTTTCTTTCAATGGAAACGTGTTATTATGCTTACAAAAGGGTTATTTAAGCATAAACCACCATTTGGGAGTGAATTCCATTAGTTTTGAGCAATATCAAAATTGAAAGGTCAGAATCACATTGTTGGTCAAAAAGTGCTTCTCTCGCTCTGAAAAGCATTTTGCACACATAAAAACTTGACATGTGAATATTTCTGTTACTTTCAATGGAAACGTGTTATTATGCTTACAAAAGGGTTATTTAAGCATAAACCACCATTTGGGAGTGAATTCCATTAGTTTTGAGCAATATCAAAATTGAAAGGTCAGAGTCACATTGTTGGTCAAAGAGTGCTTCTCTCGCTCTGAAAAGCATTTTGCACGCATAAAAACTTGACATGTGAATATTTCTGTTTCTTTCAATGGAAACGTGTTATTATGCTTACAAAAGGGTTATTTAAGTATAAACCACCATTTGGGAGTGAATTCCATTAGTTTTGAGCAATATCAAAATTGAAAGGTCAGAATCACATTGTTGGTCAAAAAGTGCTTCTCTCGCTCTGAAAAGCATTTTGCACACATAAAAACTTGACATGTGAATATTTCTGTTACTTTCAATGGAAACGTGTTATTATGCTTACAAAAGGGTTATTTAAGCATAAACCACCATTTGGGAGTGAATTCCATTAGTTTTGAGCAATATCAACATTGTAAGCAAAAAATCACATTGTTGGTCAAAAAGTGCTTCTCTCGCTCTGAAAAGCATTTTGCACGCATAAAAACTTGACATGTGAATATTTCTGTTACTTTCAATGGAAACGTGTTATTATGCTTACAAAAGGGTTATTTAAGCATAAACCACCATTTGGGAGTGAATTCCATTAGTTTTGAGCAATATCAAAATTGAAAGGTCAGAGTCACATTGTTGGTCAAAAAGTGCTTCTCTCGCTCTGAAAAGCATTTTGCACGCATAAAAACTTGACATGTGAATATTTCTGTTACTTTCAATGGAAACGTGTTATTATGCTTACAAAAGGGTTATTTAAGCATAAACCACCATTTGGGAGTGAGTTCCATTTGTTTTGAGCAATATCAACATTGTAAGGTCAGAATCACATTGTTGGTCAAAAAGTGCTTCTCTCGCTCTGAAAAGCATTTTGCACACATAAAAACTAGAAACGTGAATATTTCTGTTACTTTCAATGGAAACGTGTTATTATGCTTACAAAAGGGTTATTTAAGCATAAACCACCATTTGGGAGTGAATTCCATTAGTTTTGAGTAATATCAACATTGTAAGGTAAAAATCACATTGTTGGTCAAAAAGTGCTTCTCTCGCTCTGAAAAGCATTTTGCAAGCATAAAAACTTGACATGTGAATATTTCTGTTTCTTTCAATGGAAACGTGTTATTATGCTTACAAAAGGGTTATTTAAGCATAAACCACCATTTGGGAGTGAATTCCATTAGTTTTGAGCAATATCAACATTGTAAGGTAAAAATCACATTGTTGGTCAAAAAGTGCTTCTCTCGCTCTGAAAAGCATTTTGCACGCATAAAAACTTGACATGTGAATATTTCTGTTACTTTCAATGGAAACGTGTTATTATGCTTACAAAAGGGTTATTTAAGCATAAACCACCATTTGGGAGTGAATTCCATTAGTTTTGAGCAATATCAAAATTGAAAGGTCAGAATCACATTGTTGGTCAAAAAGTGCTTCTCTCGCTCTGAAAAGCATTTTGCACGCATAAAAACTTGACATGTGAATATTTCTGTTACTTTCAATGGAAACGTGTTATTATGCTTACAAAAGGGTTATTTAAGCATAAACCACCATTTGGGAGTGAATTCCATAGTTTTGAGTAATATCAACATTGTAAGGTAAAAATCACATTGTTGGTCAAAAAGTGCTTCTCTCGCTCTGAAAAGCATTTTGCACGCATAAAAACTTGACATGTGAATATTTCTGTTTCTTTCAATGGAAACGTGTTATTATGCTTACAAAAGGGTTATTTAAGTATAAACCACCATTTGGGAGTGAATTCCATTAGTTTTGAGCAATATCAAAATTGAAAGGTCAGAATCACATTGTTGGTCAAAAAGTGCTTCTCTCGCTCTGAAAAGCATTTTGCACACATAAAAACTTGACATGTGAATATTTCTGTTACTTTCAATGGAAACGTGTTATTATGCTTACAAAAGGGTTATTTAAGCATAAACCACCATTTGGGAGTGAATTCCATTAGTTTTGAGCAATATCAAAATTGAAAGGTCAGAGTCACATTGTTGGTCAAAAAGTGCTTCTCTCGCTCTGAAAAGCATTTTGCACGCATAAAAACTTGACATGTGAATATTTCTGTTTCTTTCAATGGAAACGTGTTATTATGCTTACAAAAGGGTTATTTAAGCATAAACCACCATTTGGGAGTGAATTCCATTAGTTTTGAGCAATATCAAAATTGAAAGGTCAGAATCACATTGTTGGTCAAAAAGTGCTTCTCTCGCTCTGAAAAGCATTTTGCACACATAAAAACTTGACATGTGAATATTTCTGTTACTTTCAATGGAAACGTGTTATTATGCTTACAAAAGGGTTATTTAAGCATAAACCATCATTTGGGAGTGAATTCCATTAGTTTTGAGCAATATCAACATTGTAAGGTAAAAATCACATTGTTGGTCAAAAAGTCCTTCTCTCGCTCTGGAAAGCATTTTGCACGCATAAAAACTTGACATGTGAATATTTCTGTTTCTTTCAATTCAAACGTGTTATTATGCTTACAAAAGGGTTATTTAAGCATAAACCACCATTTGGGAGTGAGTTCCATTAGTTTTGAGCAATATCAACATTGTAAGGTCAGAATCACATTGTTGGTCAAAAAGTGCTTCTCTCGCTCTGAAAAGCATTTTGCACACATAAAAACTAGAAACGTGAATATTTCTGTTACTTTCAATGGAAACGTGTTATTATGCTTACAAAAGGGTTATTTAAGCATAAACCACCATTTGGGAGTGAATTCCATTAGTTTTGAGTAATATCAACATTGTAAGGTAAAAATCACATTGTTGGTCAAAAAGTGCTTCTCTCGCTCTGAAAAGCATTTTGCACGCATAAAAACTTGACATGTGAATATTTCTGTTTCTTTCAATGGAAACGTGTTATTATGCTTACAAAAGGGTTATTTAAGCATAAACCACCATTTGGGAGTGAATTCCATTAGTTTTGAGCAATATCAAAATTGAAAGGTCAGAGTCACATTCTTGGTCAAAAAGTGCTTCTCTCGCTCTGAAAAGCATTTTGCACGCATAAAAACTTGACATGCTAATATTTCTGTTTCTTTCAATGGAAACGTGTTATTATGCTTACAAAAGGGTTATTTAAGTATAAACCACCATTTGGGAGTGAATTCCATTAGTTTTGAGCAATATCAAAATTGATAGGTCAGAATCACATTGTTGGTCAAAAAGTGCTTCTCTCGCTCTGAAAAGCATTTTGCACACATAAAAACTTGACATGTGAATATTTCTGTTACTTTCAATGGAAACGTGTTATTATGCTTACAAAAGGGTTATTTAAGCATAAACCACCATTTGGGAGTGAATTCCATTAGTTTTGAGCAATATCAACATTGTAAGGTAAAAATCACATTGTTGGTCAAAAAGTGCTTCTCTCGCTCTGAAAAGCATTTTGCACGCATAAAAACTTGATATGTGAATATTTCTGTTACTTTCAATGGAAACGTGTTATTATGCTTACAAAAGGGTTATTTAAGCATAAACCACCATTTGGGAGTGAATTCCATTAGTTTTGAGCAATATCAAAATTGAAAGGTCAGAGTCACATTGTTGGTCAAAAATTGCTTCTCTCGCTCTGAAAAGCATTTTGCACAAATAAAAATTTGACATGTGAATATTTCTGTTACTTTCAATGGAAACGTGTTATTATGCTTACAAAAGGGTTATTTAAGCATAAACCACCATTTGGGAGTGAATTCCATTAGTTTTGAGCAATATCAACATTGTAAGGTAAAAATCACATTGTTGGTCAAAAAGTGCTTCTCTCGCTCTGAAAAGCATTTTGCACGCATAAAAACTTGACATGTGAATATTTCTGTTACTTTCAATGGAAACGTGTTATTATGCTTACAAAAGGGTTATTTAAGCATAAACCACCATTTGGGAGTGAATTCCATTAGTTTTGAGCAATATCAAAATTGAAAGGTCAGAGTCACATTGTTGGTCAAAAAGTGCTTCTCTCGCTCTGAAAAGCATTTTGCACGCATAAAAACTTGACATGTGAATATTTCTGTTTCTTTCAATGGAAACGTGTTATAATGCTTACAAAAGGGTTATTTAAGCATAAACCACCATTTGGGAGTGAATTCCATTAGTTTTGAGCAATATCAAAATTGAAAGGTCAGAATCACATTGTTGGTCAAAAAGTGCTTCTCTCGCTCTGAAAAGCATTTTGCACACATAAAAACTTGACATGTGAATATTTCTGTTACTTTCAATGGAAAACGTGTTATTATGCTTACAAAAGTGTTATTTAAGCATAAACCACCATTTGGGAGTGAATTCCATTAGTTTTGAGCAATATCAAAATTGAAAGGTCAGAATCACATTGTTGGTCAAAAAGTGCTTCTCTCGCTCTGAAAAGCATTTTGCACACATAAAAACTTGACATGTGAATATTTCTGTTACTTTCAATGGAAACGTGTTATTATGCTTACAAAAGGGTTATTTAAGCATAAACCACCATTTGGGAGTGAATTCCATTAGTTTTGAGCAATATCAAAATTGAAAGGTCAGAATCACATTGTTGGTCAAAAAGTGCTTCTCTCGCTCTGAAAAGCATTTTGCACACATAAAAACTTGACATGTGAATATTTCTGTTACTTTCAATGGAAACGTGTTATTATGCTTACAAAAGGGTTATTTAAGCATAAACCACCATTTGGGAGTGAATTCCATTAGTTTTGAGCAATATCAAAATTGAAAGGTCAGAATCACATTGTTGGTCAAAAAGTGCTTCTCTCGCTCTGAAAAGCATTTTGCACGCATAAAAACTTGACATGTGAATATTTCTGTTTCTTTCAATGGAAACGTGTTATTATGCTTACAAAAGGGTTATTTAAGCATAAACCACCATTTGGGAGTGAATTCCATTAGTTTTGAGTAATATCAACATTGTAAGGTAAAAATCACATTGTTGGTCAAAAAGTGCTTCTCTCGCTCTGAAAAGCATTTTGCACGCATAAAAACTTGACATGTGAATATTTCTGTTTCTTTCAATGGAAACGTGTTATTATGCTTACAAAAGGGTTATTTAAGCATAAACCACCATTTGGGAGTGAATTCCATTAGTTTTGAGCAATATCAAAATGGAAAGGTCAGAATCACATTGTTGGTCAAAAAGTGCTTCTCTCGCTCTGAAAAGCATTTTGCACACATAAAAACTTGACATGTGAATATTTCTGTTACTTTCAATGGAAACGTGTTATTATGCTTACAAAAGGGTTATTTAAGCATAAACCACCATTTGGGAGTGAATTCCATTAGTTTTGAGCAATATCAAAATTCAAAGGTCAGAGTCACATTGTTGGTCAAAAAGTGCTTCTCTCGCTCTGAAAAGCATTTTGCACGCATAAAAACTTGACATGTGAATATTTCTGTTTCTTTCAATGGAAACGTGTTATTATGCTTACAAAAGGGTTATTTAAGCATAAACCACCATTTGGGAGTGAATTCCATTAGTTTTGAGCAATATCAAAATTGAAAGGTCAGAATCACATTGTTGGTCAAAAAGTGCTTCTCTCGCTCTGAAAAGCATTTTGCACACATAAAAACTTGACATGTGAATATTTCTGTTACTTTCAATGGAAACGTGTTATTATGCTTACAAAAGGGTTATTTAAGCATAAACCACCATTTGGGAGTGAATTCCATTAGTTTTGAGCAATATCAACATTGTAAGGTAAAAATCACATTGTTGGTCAAAAAGTGCTTCTCTCGCTCTGAAAAGCATTTTGCACGCATAAAAACTTGACATGTGAATATTTCTGTTTCTTTCAATCGAAACGTGTTATTATGCTTACAAAAGGGTTATTTAAGCATAAACCACCATTTGGGAGTGAATTCCATTAGTTTTGAGCAATATCAAAATTGAAAGGTCAGAGTCACATTGTTGGTCAAAAAGTGCTTCTCTCGCTCTGAAAAGCATTTTGCACGCATAAAAACTTGACATGTGAATATTTCTGTTTCTTATAATGGAAACGTGTTATTATGCTTACAAAAGGGTTATTTAAGCATAAACCACCATTTGGGAGTGAATTCCATTAGTTTTGAGCAATATCAAAATTGAAAGGTCAGAATCACATTGTTGGTCAAAAAGTGCTTCTCTCGCTCTGAAAAGCATTTTGCACGCATAAAAACTTGACATGTGAATATTTCTGTTTCTTTCAATGGAAACGTGTTATTATGCTTACAAAAGGGTTATTTAAGCATAAACCACCATTTGGGAGTGAATTCCATTAGTTTTGAGCAATATCAAAATTGAAAGGTCAGAGTCACATTGTTGGTCAAAAAGTGCTTCTCTCGCTCTGAAAAGCATTTTGCACGCATAAAAACTTGACATGTGAATATTTCTGTTTCTTATAATGGAAACGTGTTATTATGCTTACAAAAGGGTTATTTAAGCATAAACCACCATTTGGGAGTGAATTCCATTAGTTTTGAGCAATATCAAAATTGAAAGGTCAGAATCACATTGTTGGTCAAAAAGTGCTTCTCTCGCTCTGAAAAGCATTTTGCACACATAAAAACTTGACATGTGAATATTTCTGTTACTTTCAATGGAAACGTGTTATTATGCTTACAAAAGGGTTATTTAAGCATAAACCACCATTTGGGAGTGAATTCCATTAGTTTTGAGCAATATCAAAATTGAAAGGTCAGAGTCACATTGTTGGTCAAAAAGTGCTTCTCTCGCTCTGAAAAGCATTTTGCACGCATAAAAACTTGACATGTGAATATTTCTGTTTCTTTCAATGGAAACGTGTTATTATGCTTACAAAAGGGTTATTTAAGCAAAAACCACCATTTGGGAGTGAATTCCATTAGTTTTGAGCAATATCAAAATTGAAAGGTCAGAATCACATTGTTGGTAAAAAAGTGCTTCTCTCGCTCTGAAAAGCATTTTGCACACATAAAAACTTGACATGTGAATATTTCTGTTACTTTCAATGGAAACGTGTTATTATGCTTACAAAAGGGTTATTTAAGCATAAACCACCATTTGGGAGTGAATTCCATTAGTTTTGAGCAATATCAAAATTGAAAGGTCAGAATCACATTGTTGGTCAAAAAGTGCTTCTCTCGCTCTGAAAAGCATTTTGCACACATAAAAACTTGACATGTGAATATTTCTGTTACTTTCAATGGAAACGTGTTATTATGCTTACAAAAGGGTTATTTAAGCATAAACCACCATTTGGGAGTGAATTCCATTAGTTTTGAGCAATATCAAAATTGAAAGGTCAGAGTCACATTGTTGGTCAAAAAGTGCTTCTCTCGCTCTGAAAAGCATTTTGCACGCATAAAAACTTGACATGTGAATATTTCTGTTTCTTTCAATGGAATCGTGTTATTATGCTTACAAAAGGGTTATTTAAGCATAAACCACCATTTGGGAGTGAATTCCATTAGTTTTGAGCAATATCAAAATTGAAAGGTCAGAATCACATTGTTGGTCAAAAAGTGCTTCTCTCGCTCTGAAAAGCATTTTGCACACATAAAAACTTGACATGTGAATATTTCTGTTACTTTCAATGGAAACGTGTTATTATGCTTACAAAAGGGTTATTTAAGCATAAACCACCATTTGGGAGTGAATTCCATTAGTTTTGAGTAATATCAACATTGTAAGGTAAAAATCACATTGTTGGTCAAAAAGTGCTTCTCTCGCTCTGAAAAGCATTTTGCACGCATAAAAACTTGACATGTGAATATTTCTGTTACTTTCAATGGAAACGTGTTATTATGCTTACAAAAGGGTTATTTAAGCATAAACCACCATTTGGGAGTGAATTCCATTAGTTTTGAGTAATATCAACATTGTAAGGTAAAAATCACATTGTTGGTCAAAAAGTGCTTCTCTCGCTCTGAAAAGCATTTTGCACGCATAAAAACTTGACATGTGAATATTTCTGTTTCTTTCAATGGAAACGTGTTATTATGCTTACAAAAGGGTTATTTAAGCATAAACCACCATTTGGGAGTGAATTCCATTAGTTTTGAGCAATATCAAAATTGAAAGGTCAGAATCACATTGTTGGTCAAAAAGTGCTTCTCTCGCTCTGAAAAGCATTTTGCACGCATAAAAACTTGACATGTGAATATTTCTGTTTCTTTCAATGGAAACGTGTTATTATGCTTACAAAAGGGTTATTTAAGTATAAACCACCATTTGGGAGTGAATTCCATTAGTTTTGAGCAATATCAAAATTGAAAGGTCAGAATCACATTGTTGGTCAAAAAGTGCTTCTCTCGCTCTGAAAAGCATTTTGCACACATAAAAACTTGACATGTGAATATTTCTGTTACTTTCAATGGAAACGTGTTATTATGCTTACAAAAGGGTTATTTAAGCATAAACCACCATTTGGGAGTGAATTCCATTAGTTTTGAGCAATATCAAAATTGAAAGGTCAGAGTCACATTGTTGGTCAAAAAGTGCTTCTCTCGCTCTGAAAAGCATTTTGCACGCATAAAAACTTGACATGTGAATATTTCTGTTTCTTTCAATGGAAACGTGTTATTATGCTTACAAAAGGGTTATTTAAGCATAAACCACCATTTGGGAGTGAATTCCATTAGTTTTGAGCAATATCAAAATTGAAAGGTCAGAATCACATTGTTGGTCAAAAAGTGCTTCTCTCGCTCTGAAAAGCATTTTGCACACATAAAAACTTGACATGTGAATATTTCTGTCACTTTCAATGGAAACGTGTTATTATGCTTACAAAAGGGTTATTTAAGCATAAACCACCATTTGGGAGTGAATTCCATTAGTTTTGAGTAATATCAACATTGTAAGGTAAAAATCACATTGTTGGTCAAAAAGTGCTTCTCTCGCTCTGAAAAGCATTTTGCACGCATAAAAACTTGACATGTGAATATTTCTGTTACTTTCAATGGAAACGTGTTATTATGCTTACAAAAGGGTTATTTAAGCATAAACCACCATTTGGGAGTGAATTCCATTAGTTTTGAGTAATATCAACATTGTAAGGTAAAAATCACATTGTTGGTCAAAAAGTGCTTCTCTCGCTCTGAAAAGCATTTTGCACGCATAAAAACTTGACATGTGAATATTTCTGTTTCTTTCAATGGAAACGTGTTATTATGCTTACAAAAGGGTTATTTAAGCATAAACCACCATTTGGGAGTGAATTCCATTAGTTTTGAGCAATATCAAAATTGAAAGGTCAGAATCACATTGTTGGTCAAAAAGTGCTTCTCTCGCTCTGAAAAGCATTTTGCACGCATAAAAACTTGACATGTGAATATTTCTGTTTCTTTCAATGGAAACGTGTTATTATGCTTACAAAAGGGTTATTTAAGCATAAACCACCATTTGGGAGTGAATTCCATTAGTTTTGAGCAATATCAAAATTGAAAGGTCAGAGTCACATTGTTGGTCAAAAAGTGCTTCTCTCGCTCTGAAAAGCATTTTGCACGCATAAAAACTTGACATGTGAATATTTCTGTTTCTTTCAATGGAAACGTGTTATTATGCTTACAAAAGGGTTATTTAAGCATAAACCACCATTTGGGAGTGAATTCCATTAGTTTTGAGCAATATCAAAATTGAAAGGTCAGAATCACATTGTTGGTCAAAAAGTGCTTCTCTCGCTCTGAAAAGCATTTTGCACACATAAAAACTTGACATGTGAATATTTCTGTTACTTTCAATGGAAACGTGTTATTATGCTTACAAAAGGGTTATTTAAGCATAAACCACCATTTGGGAGTGAATTCCATTAGTTTTGAGTAATATCAACATTGTAAGGTAAAAATCACATTGTTGGTCAAAAAGTGCTTCTCTCGCTCTGAAAAGCATTTTGCACGCATAAAAACTTGACATGTGAATATTTCTGTTACTTTCAATGGAAACGTGTTATTATGCTTACAAAAGGGTTATTTAAGCATAAACCACCATTTGGGAGTGAATTCCATTAGTTTTGAGTAATATCAACATTGTAAGGTAAAAATCACATTGTTGGTCAAAAAGTGCTTCTCTCGCTCTGAAAAGCATTTTGCACGCATAAAAACTTGACATGTGAATATTTCTGTTTCTTTCAATGGAAACGTGTTATTATGCTTACAAAAGGGTTATTTAAGCATAAACCACCATTTGGGAGTGAATTCCATTAGTTTTGAGCAATATCAAAATTGAAAGGTCAGAATCACATTGTTGGTCAAAAAGTGCTTCTCTCGCTCTGAAAAGCATTTTGCACGCATAAAAACTTGACATGTGAATATTTCTGTTTCTTTCAATGGAAACGTGTTATTATGCTTACAAAAGGGTTATTTAAGTATAAACCACCATTTGGGAGTGAATTCCATTAGTTTTGAGCAATATCAAAATTGAAAGGTCAGAATCACATTGTTGGTCAAAAAGTGCTTCTCTCGCTCTGAAAAGCATTTTGCACACATAAAAACTTGACATGTGAATATTTCTGTTACTTTCAATGGAAACGTGTTATTATGCTTACAAAAGGGTTATTTAAGCATAAACCACCATTTGGGAGTGAATTCCATTAGTTTTGAGCAATATCAACATTGTAAGGTAAAAATCACACTGTTGGTCAAAAAGTGCTTCTCTCGCTCTGAAAAGCATTTTGCACGCATAAAAACTTGACATGTGAATATTTCTGTTACTTTCAATGGAAACGTGTTATTATGCTTACAAAAGGGTTATTTAAGCATAAACCACCATTTGGGAGTGAATTCCATTAGTTTTGAGCAATATCAAAATTGAAAGGTCAGAGTCACATTGTTGGTCAAAAAGTGCTTCTCTCGCTCTGAAAAGCATTTTGCACGCATAAAAACTTGACATGTGAATATTTCTGTTTCTTTCAATGGAAACGTGTTATTATGCTTGCAAAAGGGTTATTTAAGCATAAACCACCATTTGGGAGTGAATTCCATTAGTTTTGAGCAATATCAAAATTGAAAGGTCAGAATCACATTGTTGGTCAAAAAGTGCTTCTCTCGCTCTGAAAAGCATTTTGCACACATAAAAACTTGACATGTGAATATTTCTGTTACTTTCAATGGAAACGTGTTATTATGCTTACAAAAGGGTTATTTAAGCATAAACCACCATTTGGGAGTGAATTCCATTAGTTTTGAGCAATATCAAAATTGAAAGGTCAGAGTCACATTGTTGGTCAAAAAGTGCTTCTCTCGCTCTGAAAAGCTTTTTGCACTTATAAAAACTTGACATGTGAATATTTCTGTTTCTTTCAATGGAAACGTGTTATTATGCTTACAAAAGGGTTATTTAAGCATAAACCACCATTTGGGAGTGAATTCCATTAGTTTTGAGCAATATCAAAATTGAAAGGTCAGAGTCACATTGTTGGTCAAAAAGTGCTTCTCTCGCTCTGAAAAGCATTTTGCACGCATAAAAACTTGACATGTGAATATTTCTGTTTCTTTCAATGGAAACGTGTTATTATGCTTACAAAAGGGTTATTTAAGCATAAACCACCATTTGGGAGTGAATTCCATTAGTTTTGAGTAATATCAACATTGTAAGGTAAAAATCACATTGTTGGTCAAAAAGTGCTTCTCTCGCTCTGAAAAGCATTTTGCACGCATAAAAACTTGACATGTGAATATTTCTGTTTCTTTCAATGGAAACGTGTTATTATGCTTACAAAAGGGTTATTTAAGCATAAACCACCATTTGGGAGTGAATTCCATTAGTTTTGAGCAATATCAAAATTGAAAGGTCAGAATCACATTGTTGGTCAAAAAGTGCTTCTCTCGCTCTGAAAAGCATTTTGCACGCATAAAAACTTGACATGTGAATATTTCTGTTTCTTTCAATGGAAACGTGTTATTATGCTTACAAAAGGGTTATTTAAGTATAAACCACCATTTGGGAGTGAATTCCATTAGTTTTGAGCAATATCAAAATTGAAAGGTCAGAATCACATTGTTGGTCAAAAAGTGCTTCTCTCGCTCTGAAAAGCATTTTGCACACATAAAAACTTGACATGTGAATATTTCTGTTACTTTCAATGGAAACGTGTTATTATGCTTACAAAAGGGTTATTTAAGCATAAACCACCATTTGGGAGTGAATTCCATTAGTTTTGAGCAATATCAAAATTGAAAGGTCAGAGTCACATTGTTGGTCAAAAAGTGCTTCTCTCGCTCTGAAAAGCATTTTGCACGCATAAAAACTTGACATGTGAATATTTCTGTTTCTTTCAATGGAAACGTGTTATTATGCTTACAAAAGGGTTATTTAAGCATAAACCACCATTTGGGAGTGAATTCCATTAGTTTTGAGCAATATCAAAATTGAAAGGTCAGAATCACATTGTTGGTCAAAAAGTGCTTCTCTCGCTCTGAAAAGCATTTTGCACACATAAAAACTTGACATGTGAATATTTCTGTTACTTTCAATGGAAACGTGTTATTATGCTTACAAAAGGGTTATTTAAGCATAAACCACCATTTGGGAGTGAATTCCATTAGTTTTGAGTAATATCAACATTGTAAGGTAAAAATCACATTGTTGGTCAAAAAGTGCTTCTCTCGCTCTGAAAAGCATTTTGCACGCATAAAAACTTGACATGAGAATATTTCTGTTACTTTCAATGGAAACGTGTTATTATGCTTACAAAAGGGTTATTTAAGCATAAACCACCATTTGGGAGTGAATTCCATTAGTTTTGAGTAATATCAACATTGTAAGGTAAAAATCACATTGTTGGTCAAAAAGTGCTTCTCTCGCTCTGAAAAGCATTTTGCACGCATAAAAACTTGACATGTGAATATTTCTGTTTCTTTCAATGGAAACGTGTTATTATGCTTACAAAAGGGTTATTTAAGCATAAACCACCATTTGGGAGTGAATTCCATTAGTTTTGAGCAATATCAAAATTGAAAGGTCAGAATCACATTGTTGGTCAAAAAGTGCTTCTCTCGCTCTGAAAAGCATTTTGCACGCATAAAAACTTGACATGTGAATATTTCTGTTTCTTTCAATGGAAACGTGTTATTATGCTTACAAAAGGGTTATTTAAGTATAAACCACCATTTGGGAGTGAATTCCATTAGTTTTGAGCAATATCAAAATTGAAAGGTCAGAATCACATTGTTGGTCAAAAAGTGCTTCTCTCGCTCTGAAAAGCATTTTGCACACATAAAAACTTGACATGTGAATATTTCTGTTACTTTCAATGGAAACGTGTTATTATGCTTACAAAAGGGTTATTTAAGCATAAACCACCATTTGGGAGTGAATTCCATTAGTTTTGAGCAATATCAACATTGTAAGGTAAAAATCACACTGTTGGTCAAAAAGTGCTTCTCTCGCTCTGAAAAGCATTTTGCACACATAAAAACTTGACATGTGAATATTTCTGTTACTTTCAATGGAAACGTGTTATTATGCTTACAAAAGGGTTATTTAAGCATAAACCACCATTTGGGAGTGAATTCCATTAGTTTTGAGCAATATCAAAATTGAAAGGTCAGAGTCACATTGTTGGTCAAAAAGTGCTTCTCTCGCTCTGAAAAGCTTTTTGCACTTATAAAAACTTGACATGTGAATATTTCTGTTTCTTTCAATGGAAACGTGTTATTATGCTTACAAAAGGGTTATTTAAGCATAAACCACCATTTGGGAGTGAATTCCATTAGTTTTGAGCAATATCAAAATTGAAAGGTCAGAGTCACATTGTTGGTCAAAAAGTGCTTCTCTCGCTCTGAAAAGCATTTTGCACGCATAAAAACTTGACATGTGAATATTTCTGTTTCTTTCAATGGAAACGTGTTATTATGCTTACAAAAGGGTTATTTAAGCATAAACCACCATTTGGGAGTGAATTCCATTAGTTTTGAGCAATATCAAAATTGAAAGGTCAGAATCACATTGTTGGTCAAAAAGTGCTTCTCTCGCTCTGAAAAGCATTTTGCACACATAAAAACTTGACATGTGAATATTTCTGTTACTTTCAATGGAAACGTGTTATTATGCTTACAAAAGGGTTATTTAAGCATAAACCACCATTTGGGAGTGAATTCCATTAGTTTTGAGCAATATCAACATTGTAAGGTAAAAATCACATTGTTGGTCAAAAAGTGCTTCTCTCGCTCTGAAAAGCATTTTGCACACATAAAAACTTGACATGTGAACATTTCTGTTACTTTCAATGGAAACGTGTTATTATGCTTACAAAAGGGTTATTTAAGCATAAACCACCATTTGCGAGTGAATTCCATTAGTTTTGAGCAATATCAACATTGTAAGGTAAAAATCACATTGTTGGTCAAAAAGTGCTTCTCTCGCTCTGAAAAGCATTTTGCACACATAAAAACTTGACATGTGAATATTTCTGTTACTTTCAATGGAAACGTGTTATTATGCTTACAAAAGGGTTATTTAAGCATAAACCACCATTTGGGAGTGAATTCCATTAGTTTTGAGCAATATCAAAATTGAAAGGTCAGAGTCACATTGTTGGTCAAAAAGTGCTTCTCTCGCTCTGAAAAGCATTTTGCACGCATAAAAACATGACGTGAATATTTCTGTTACTTTCAATGGAAACGTGTTATTATGCTTACAAAAGGGTTATTTAAGCATAAACCACCATTTGGGAGTGAATTCCATTAGTTTTGAGCAATATCAAAATTGAAAGGTCAGAATCACATTGTTGGTCAAAAAGTGCTTCTCTCGCTCTGAAAAGCATTTTGCACACATAACAACTTGACATGTGAATATTTCTGTTACTTTCAATGGAAACGTGTTATTATGCTTACAAAAGGGTTATTTAAGCATAAACCACCATTTGGGAGTGAATTCCATTAGTTTTGAGCAATATCAACATTGTAAGGTAAAAATCACATTGTTGGTCAAAAAGTGCTTCTCTCGCTCTGAAAAGCATTTTGCACGCATAAAAACTTGACATGTGAATATTTCTGTTACTTTCAATGGAAACGTGTTATTATGCTTACAAAAGGGTTATTTAAGCATAAACCACCATTTGGGAGTGAATTCCATTAGTTTTGAGCAATATCAAAATTGAAAGGTCAGAATCACATTGTTGGTCAAAAAGTGCTTCTCTCGCTCTGAAAAGCATTTTGCACGCATAAAAACTTGACATGTGAATATTTCTGTTACTTTCAATGGAAACGTGTTATTATGCTTACAAAAGGGTTATTTAAGCATAAACCACCATTTGGGAGTGAATTCCATTAGTTTTGAGCAATATCAACATTGTAAGGTAAAAATCACATTGTTGGTCAAAAAGTGCTTCTCTCGCTCTGAAAAGCATTTTGCACGCATAAAAACTTGACATGTGAATATTTCTGTTACTTTCAATGGAAACGTGTTATTATGCTTACAAAAGGGTTATTTAAGCATAAACCACCATTTGGGAGTGAATTCCATTAGTTTTGAGCAATATCAAAATTGAAAGGTCAGAGTCACATTGTTGGTCAAAAAGTGCTTCTCTCGCTCTGAAAAGCATTTTGCACGCATAAAAACTTGACATGTGAATATTTCTGTTTCTTTCAATGGAAACGTGTTATTATGCTTACAAAAGGGTTATTTAAGCATAAACCACCATTTGGGAGTGAATTCCATTAGTTTTGAGCAATATCAAAATTGAAAGGTCAGAGTCACATTGTTGGTCAAAAAGTGCTTCTCTCGCTCTGAAAAGCATTTTGCACGCATAAAAACTTGACATGTGAATATTTCTGTTTCTTTCAATGGAAACGTGTTATTATGCTTACAAAAGGGTTATTTAAGCATAAACCACCATTTGGGAGTGAATTCCATTAGTTTTGAGCAATATCAAAATTGAAAGGTCAGAATCACATTGTTGGTCAAAAAGTGCTTCTCTCGCTCTGAAAAGCATTTTGCACACATAAAAACTTGACATGTGAATATTTCTGTTACTTTAAATGGAAACGTGTTATTATGCTTACAAAAGGGTTATTTAAGCATAAACCACCATTTGGGAGTGAATTCCATTAGTTTTGAGCAATATCAACATTGTAAGGTAAAAATCACATTGTTGGTCAAAAAGTCCTTCTCTCGCTCTGAAAAGCATTTTGCACGCATAAAAACTTGACATGTGAATATTTCTGTTTCTTTTAATTCAAACGTGTTATTATGCTTACAAAAGGGTTATTTAAGCATAAACCACCATTTGGGAGTGAGTTCCATTAGTTTTGAGCAATATCAACATTGTAAGGTCAGAATCACATTGTTGGTCAAAAAGTGCTTCTCTCGCTCTGAAAAGCATTTTGCACACATAAAAACTTGACATGTGAATATTTCTGTTACTTTCAATGGAAACGTGTTATTATGCTTACAAAAGGGTTATTTAAGCATAAACCACCATTTGGGAGTGAATTCCATTAGTTTTGAGCAATATCAAAATTGAAAGGTCAGAGTCACATTGTTGGTCAAAAAGTGCTTCTCTCGCTCTGAAAAGCATTTTGCACGCATAAAAACTTGACATGTGAATATTTCTGTTTCTTTCAATGGAAACGTGTTATTATGCTTACAAAAGGGTTATTTAAGCATAAACCACCATTTGGGAGTGAATTCCATTAGTTTTGAGCAATATCAAAATTGAAAGGTCAGAATCACATTGTTGGTCAAAAAGTGCTTCTCTCGCTCTGAAAAGCATTTTGCACACATAAAAACTTGACATGTGAATATTTCTGTTACTTTCAATGGAAACGTGTTATTATGCTTACAAAAGGGTTATTTAAGCATAAACCACCATTTGGGAGTGAATTCCATTAGTTTTGAGCAATATCAAAATTGAAAGGTCAGAGTCACATTGTTGGTCAAAAAGTGCTTCTCTCGCTCTGAAAAGCATTTTGCACGCATAAAAACTTGACATGTGAATATTTCTGTTTCTTTCAATGGAAACGTGTTATTATGCTTACAAAAGGGTTATTTAAGCATAAACCACCATTTGGGAGTGAATTCCATTAGTTTTGAGCAATATCAAAATTGAAAGGTCAGAATCACATTGTTGGTCAAAAAGTGCTTCTCTCGCTCTGAAAAGCATTTTGCACACATAAAAACTTGACATGTGAATATTTCTGTTACTTTCAATGGAAACGTGTTATTATGCTTACAAAAGGGTTATTTAAGCATAAACCACCATTTGGGAGTGAATTCCATTAGTTTTGAGCAATATCAAAATTGAAAGGTCAGAATCACATTGTTGGTCAAAAAGTGCTTCTCTCGCTCTGAAAAGCATTTTGCACACATAAAAACTTGACATGTGAATATTTCTGTTACTTTCAATGGAAACGTGTTATTATGCTTACAAAAGGGTTATTTAAGCATAAACCACCATTTGGGAGTGAATTCCATTAGTTTTGAGCAATATCAAAATTGAAAGGTCAGAATCACATTGTTGGTCAAAAAGTGCTTCTCTCGCTCTGAAAAGCATTTTGCACACATAAAAACTTGACATGTGAATATTTCTGTTACTTTCAATGGAAACGTGTTATTATGCTTACAAAAGGGTTATTTAAGCATAAACCACCATTTGGGAGTGAATTCCATTAGTTTTGAGTAATATCAACATTGTAAGGTAAAAATCACATTGTTGGTCAAAAAGTGCTTCTCTCGCTCTGAAAAGCATTTTGCACGCATAAAAACTTGACATGTGAATATTTCTGTTTCTTTCAATGGAAACGTGTTATTATGCTTACAAAAGGGTTATTTAAGCATAAACCACCATTTGGGAGTGAATTCCATTAGTTTTGAGTAATATCAACATTGTAAGGTAAAAATCACATTGTTGGTCAAAAAGTGCTTCTCTCGCTCTGAAAAGCATTTTGCACGCATAAAAACTTGACATGTGAATATTTCTGTTTCTTTCAATGGAAACGTGTTATTATGCTTACAAAAGGGTTATTTAAGCATAAACCACCATTTGGGAGTGAATTCCATTAGTTTTGAGCAATATCAAAATTGAAAGGTCAGAATCACATTGTTGGTCAAAAAGTGCTTCTCTCGCTCTGAAAAGCATTTTGCACGCATAAAAACTTGACATGTGAATATTTCTGTTTCTTTCAATGGAAACGTGTTATTATGCTTACAAAAGGGTTATTTAAGTATAAACCACCATTTGGGAGTGAATTCCATTAGTTTTGAGCAATATCAAAATTGAAAGGTCAGAATCACATTGTTGGTCAAAAAGTGCTTCTCTCGCTCTGAAAAGCATTTTGCACACATAAAAACTTGACATGTGAATATTTCTGTTACTTTCAATGGAAACGTGTTATTATGCTTACAAAAGGGTTATTTAAGCATAAACCACCATTTGGGAGTGAATTCCATTAGTTTTGAGCAATATCAACATTGTAAGGTAAAAATCACATTGTTGGTCAAAAAGTGCTTCTCTCGCTCTGAAAAGCATTTTGCACGCATAAAAACTTGACATGTGAATATTTCTGTTACTTTCAATGGAAACGTGTTATTATGCTTACAAAAGGGTTATTTAAGCATAAACCACCATTTGGGAGTGAATTCCATTAGTTTTGAGCAATATCAAAATTGAAAGGTCAGAGTCACATTGTTGGTCAAAAAGTGCTTCTCTCGCTCTGAAAAGCATTTTGCACGCATAAAAACTTGACATGTGAATATTTCTGTTTCTTTCAATGGAAACGTGTTATTATGCTTACAAAAGGGTTATTTAAGCATAAACCACCATTTGGGAGTGAATTCCATTAGTTTTGAGCAATATCAAAATTGAAAGGTCAGAATCACATTGTTGGTCAAAAAGTGCTTCTCTCGCTCTGAAAAGCATTTTGCACACATAAAAACTTGACATGTGAATATTTCTGTTACTTTCAATGGAAACGTGTTATTATGCTTACAAAAGGGTTATTTAAGCATAAACCACCATTTGGGAGTGAATTCCATTAGTTTTGAGCAATATCAAAATTGAAAGGTCAGAGTCACATTGTTGGTCAAAAAGTGCTTCTCTCGCTCTGAAAAGCATTTTGCACGCATAAAAACTTGACATGTGAATATTTCTGTTTCTTTCAATGGAAACGTGTTATTATGCTTACAAAAGGGTTATTTAAGCATAAACCACCATTTGGGAGTGAATTCCATTAGTTTTGAGCAATATCAAAATTGAAAGGTCAGAATCACATTGTTGGTCAAAAAGTGCTTCTCTCGCTCTGAAAAGCATTTTGCACACATAAAAACTTGACATGTGAATATTTCTGTTACTTTCAATGGAAACGTGTTATTATGCTTACAAAAGGGTTATTTAAGCATAAACCACCATTTGGGAGTGAATTCCATTAGTTTTGAGCAATATCAAAATTGAAAGGTCAGAGTCACATTGTTGGTCAAAAAGTGCTTCTCTCGCTCTGAAAAGCATTTTGCACGCATAAAAACTTGACATGTGAATATTTCTGTTTCTTTCAATGGAAACGTGTTATTATGATTACAAAAGGGTTATTTAAGCATAAACCACCATTTGGGAGTGAATTCCATTAGTTTTGAGCAATATCAAAATTGAAAGGTCAGAGTCACATTGTTGGTCAAAAAGTGCTTCTCTCGCTCTGAAAAGCATTTTGCACGCATAAAAACTTGACATGTGAATATTTCTGTTTCTTTCAATGGAAACGTGTTATTATGCTTACAAAAGGGTTATTTAAGCATAAACCACCATTTGGGAGTGAATTCCATTAGTTTTGAGCAATATCAAAATTGAAAGGTCAGAATCACATTGTTGGTCAAAAAGTGCTTCTCTCGCTCTGAAAAGCATTTTGCACGCATAAAAACTTGACATGTGAATATTTCTGTTTCTTTCAATGGAAACGTGTTATTATGCTTACAAAAGGGTTATTTAAGCATAAACCACCATTTGGGAGTGAATTCCATTAGTTTTGAGCAATATCAAAATTGAAAGGTCAGAATCACATTGTTGGTCAAAAAGTGCTTCTCTCGCTCTGAAAAGCATTTTGCACACATAAAAACTTGACATGTGAATATTTCTGTTACTTTAAATGGAAACGTGTTATTATGCTTACAAAAGGGTTATTTAAGCATAAACCACCATTTGGGAGTGAATTCCATTAGTTTTGAGCAATATCAACATTGTAAGGTAAAAATCACATTGTTGGTCAAAAAGTCCTTCTCTCGCTCTGAAAAGCATTTTGCACGCATAAAAACTTGACATGTGAATATTTCTGTTTCTTTTAATTCAAACGTGTTATTATGCTTACAAAAGGGTTATTTAAGCATAAACCACCATTTGGGAGTGAGTTCCATTAGTTTTGAGCAATATCAACATTGTAAGGTCAGAATCACATTGTTGGTCAAAAAGTGCTTCTCTCGCTCTGAAAAGCATTTTGCACACATAAAAACTTGACATGTGAATATTTCTGTTACTTTCAATGGAAACGTGTTATTATGCTTACAAAAGGGTTATTTAAGCATAAACCACCATTTGGGAGTGAATTCCATTAGTTTTGAGCAATATCAAAATTGAAAGGTCAGAGTCACATTGTTGGTCAAAAAGTGCTTCTCTCGCTCTGAAAAGCATTTTGCACGCATAAAAACTTGACATGTGAATATTTCTGTTTCTTTCAATGGAAACGTGTTATTATGCTTACAAAAGGGTTATTTAAGCATAAACCACCATTTGGGAGTGAATTCCATTAGTTTTGAGCAATATCAAAATTGAAAGGTCAGAATCACATTGTTGGTCAAAAAGTGCTTCTCTCGCTCTGAAAAGCATTTTGCACACATAAAAACTTGACATGTGAATATTTCTGTTACTTTCAATGGAAACGTGTTATTATGCTTACAAAAGGGTTATTTAAGCATAAACCACCATTTGGGAGTGAATTCCATTAGTTTTGAGCAATATCAAAATTGAAAGGTCAGAGTCACATTGTTGGTCAAAAAGTGCTTCTCTCGCTCTGAAAAGCATTTTGCACGCATAAAAACTTGACATGTGAATATTTCTGTTTCTTTCAATGGAAACGTGTTATTATGCTTACAAAAGGGTTATTTAAGCATAAACCACCATTTGGGAGTGAATTCCATTAGTTTTGAGCAATATCAAAATTGAAAGGTCAGAATCACATTGTTGGTCAAAAAGTGCTTCTCTCGCTCTGAAAAGCATTTTGCACACATAAAAACTTGACATGTGAATATTTCTGTTACTTTCAATGGAAACGTGTTATTATGCTTACAAAAGGGTTATTTAAGCATAAACCACCATTTGGGAGTGAATTCCATTAGTTTTGAGCAATATCAAAATTGAAAGGTCAGAATCACATTGTTGGTCAAAAAGTGCTTCTCTCGCTCTGAAAAGCATTTTGCACACATAAAAACTTGACATGTGAATATTTCTGTTACTTTCAATGGAAACGTGTTATTATGCTTACAAAAGGGTTATTTAAGCATAAACCACCATTTGGGAGTGAATTCCATTAGTTTTGAGCAATATCAAAATTGAAAGGTCAGAATCACATTGTTGGTCAAAAAGTGCTTCTCTCGCTCTGAAAAGCATTTTGCACACATAAAAACTTGACATGTGAATATTTCTGTTACTTTCAATGGAAACGTGTTATTATGCTTACAAAAGGGTTATTTAAGCATAAACCACCATTTGGGAGTGAATTCCATTAGTTTTGAGTAATATCAACATTGTAAGGTAAAAATCACATTGTTGGTCAAAAAGTGCTTCTCTCGCTCTGAAAAGCATTTTGCACGCATAAAAACTTGACATGTGAATATTTCTGTTTCTTTCAATGGAAACGTGTTATTATGCTTACAAAAGGGTTATTTAAGCATAAACCACCATTTGGGAGTGAATTCCATTAGTTTTGAGTAATATCAACATTGTAAGGTAAAAATCACATTGTTGGTCAAAAAGTGCTTCTCTCGCTCTGAAAAGCATTTTGCACGCATAAAAACTTGACATGTGAATATTTCTGTTTCTTTCAATGGAAACGTGTTATTATGCTTACAAAAGGGTTATTTAAGCATAAACCACCATTTGGGAGTGAATTCCATTAGTTTTGAGCAATATCAAAATTGAAAGGTCAGAATCACATTGTTGGTCAAAAAGTGCTTCTCTCGCTCTGAAAAGCATTTTGCACGCATAAAAACTTGACATGTGAATATTTCTGTTTCTTTCAATGGAAACGTGTTATTATGCTTACAAAAGGGTTATTTAAGCATAAACCACCATTTGGGAGTGAATTCCATTAGTTTTGAGCAATATCAAAATTGAAAGGTCAGAATCACATTGTTGGTCAAAAAGTGCTTCTCTCGCTCTGAAAAGCATTTTGCACACATAAAAACTTGACATGTGAATATTTCTGTTACTTTAAATGGAAACGTGTTATTATGCTTACAAAAGGGTTATTTAAGCATAAACCACCATTTGGGAGTGAATTCCATTAGTTTTGAGCAATATCAACATTGTAAGGTAAAAATCACATTGTTGGTCAAAAAGTCCTTCTCTCGCTCTGAAAAGCATTTTGCACGCATAAAAACTTGACATGTGAATATTTCTGTTTCTTTTAATTCAAACGTGTTATTATGCTTACAAAAGGGTTATTTAAGCATAAACCACCATTTGGGAGTGAGTTCCATTAGTTTTGAGCAATATCAACATTGTAAGGTCAGAATCACATTGTTGGTCAAAAAGTGCTTCTCTCGCTCTGAAAAGCATTTTGCACACATAAAAACTTGACATGTGAATATTTCTGTTACTTTCAATGGAAACGTGTTATTATGCTTACAAAAGGGTTATTTAAGCATAAACCACCATTTGGGAGTGAATTCCATTAGTTTTGAGCAATATCAAAATTGAAAGGTCAGAGTCACATTGTTGGTCAAAAAGTGCTTCTCTCGCTCTGAAAAGCATTTTGCACGCATAAAAACTTGACATGTGAATATTTCTGTTTCTTTCAATGGAAACGTGTTATTATGCTTACAAAAGGGTTATTTAAGCATAAACCACCATTTGGGAGTGAATTCCATTAGTTTTGAGCAATATCAAAATTGAAAGGTCAGAATCACATTGTTGGTCAAAAAGTGCTTCTCTCGCTCTGAAAAGCATTTTGCACACATAAAAACTTGACATGTGAATATTTCTGTTACTTTCAATGGAAACGTGTTATTATGCTTACAAAAGGGTTATTTAAGCATAAACCACCATTTGGGAGTGAATTCCATTAGTTTTGAGCAATATCAAAATTGAAAGGTCAGAATCACATTGTTGGTCAAAAAGTGCTTCTCTCGCTCTGAAAAGCATTTTGCACACATAAAAACTTGACATGTGAATATTTCTGTTACTTTCAATGGAAACGTGTTATTATGCTTACAAAAGGGTTATTTAAGCATAAACCACCATTTGGGAGTGAATTCCATTAGTTTTGAGCAATATCAAAATTGAAAGGTCAGAATCACATTGTTGGTCAAAAAGTGCTTCTCTCGCTCTGAAAAGCATTTTGCACACATAAAAACTTGACATGTGAATATTTCTGTTACTTTCAATGGAAACGTGTTATTATGCTTACAAAAGGGTTATTTAAGCATAAACCACCATTTGGGAGTGAATTCCATTAGTTTTGAGTAATATCAACATTGTAAGGTAAAAATCACATTGTTGGTCAAAAAGTGCTTCTCTCGCTCTGAAAAGCATTTTGCACGCATAAAAACTTGACATGTGAATATTTCTGTTTCTTTCAATGGAAACGTGTTATTATGCTTACAAAAGGGTTATTTAAGCATAAACCACCATTTGGGAGTGAATTCCATTAGTTTTGAGTAATATCAACATTGTAAGGTAAAAATCACATTGTTGGTCAAAAAGTGCTTCTCTCGCTCTGAAAAGCATTTTGCACGCATAAAAACTTGACATGTGAATATTTCTGTTTCTTTCAATGGAAACGTGTTATTATGCTTACAAAAGGGTTATTTAAGCATAAACCACCATTTGGGAGTGAATTCCATTAGTTTTGAGTAATATCAACATTGTAAGGTAAAAATCACATTGTTGGTCAAAAAGTGCTTCTCTCGCTCTGAAAAGCATTTTGCACGCATAAAAACTTGACATGTGAATATTTCTGTTTCTTTCAATGGAAACGTGTTATTATGCTTACAAAAGGGTTATTTAAGCATAAACCACCATTTGGGAGTGAATTCCATTAGTTTTGAGTAATATCAACATTGTAAGGTAAAAATCACATTGTTGGTCAAAAAGTGCTTCTCTCGCTCTGAAAAGCATTTTGCACGCATAAAAACTTGACATGTGAATATTTCTGTTTCTTTCAATGGAAACGTGTTATTATGCTTACAAAAGGGTTATTTAAGCATAAACCACCATTTGGGAGTGAATTCCATTAGTTTTGAGCAATATCAAAATTGAAAGGTCAGAATCACATTGTTGGTCAAAAAGTGCTTCTCTCGCTCTGAAAAGCATTTTGCACGCATAAAAACTTGACATGTGAATATTTCTGTTTCTTTCAATGGAAACGTGTTATTATGCTTACAAAAGGGTTATTTAAGCATAAACCACCATTTGGGAGTGAATTCCATTAGTTTTGAGCAATATCAAAATTGAAAGGTCAGAATCACATTGTTGGTCAAAAAGTGCTTCTCTCGCTCTGAAAAGCATTTTGCACACATAAAAACTTGACATGTGAATATTTCTGTTACTTTAAATGGAAACGTGTTATTATGCTTACAAAAGGGTTATTTAAGCATAAACCACCATTTGGGAGTGAATTCCATTAGTTTTGAGCAATATCAACATTGTAAGGTAAAAATCACATTGTTGGTCAAAAAGTCCTTCTCTCGCTCTGAAAAGCATTTTGCACGCATAAAAACTTGACATGTGAATATTTCTGTTTCTTTTAATTCAAACGTGTTATTATGCTTACAAAAGGGTTATTTAAGCATAAACCACCATTTGGGAGTGAGTTCCATTAGTTTTGAGCAATATCAACATTGTAAGGTCAGAATCACATTGTTGGTCAAAAAGTGCTTCTCTCGCTCTGAAAAGCATTTTGCACACATAAAAACTTGACATGTGAATATTTCTGTTACTTTCAATGGAAACGTGTTATTATGCTTACAAAAGGGTTATTTAAGCATAAACCACCATTTGGGAGTGAATTCCATTAGTTTTGAGCAATATCAAAATTGAAAGGTCAGAGTCACATTGTTGGTCAAAAAGTGCTTCTCTCGCTCTGAAAAGCATTTTGCACGCATAAAAACTTGACATGTGAATATTTCTGTTTCTTTCAATGGAAACGTGTTATTATGCTTACAAAAGGGTTATTTAAGCATAAACCACCATTTGGGAGTGAATTCCATTAGTTTTGAGCAATATCAAAATTGAAAGGTCAGAATCACATTGTTGGTCAAAAAGTGCTTCTCTCGCTCTGAAAAGCATTTTGCACACATAAAAACTTGACATGTGAATATTTCTGTTACTTTCAATGGAAACGTGTTATTATGCTTACAAAAGGGTTATTTAAGCATAAACCACCATTTGGGAGTGAATTCCATTAGTTTTGAGCAATATCAAAATTGAAAGGTCAGAATCACATTGTTGGTCAAAAAGTGCTTCTCTCGCTCTGAAAAGCATTTTGCACACATAAAAACTTGACATGTGAATATTTCTGTTACTTTCAATGGAAACGTGTTATTATGCTTACAAAAGGGTTATTTAAGCATAAACCACCATTTGGGAGTGAATTCCATTAGTTTTGAGCAATATCAAAATTGAAAGGTCAGAATCACATTGTTGGTCAAAAAGTGCTTCTCTCGCTCTGAAAAGCATTTTGCACACATAAAAACTTGACATGTGAATATTTCTGTTACTTTCAATGGAAACGTGTTATTATGCTTACAAAAGGGTTATTTAAGCATAAACCACCATTTGGGAGTGAATTCCATTAGTTTTGAGTAATATCAACATTGTAAGGTAAAAATCACATTGTTGGTCAAAAAGTGCTTCTCTCGCTCTGAAAAGCATTTTGCACGCATAAAAACTTGACATGTGAATATTTCTGTTTCTTTCAATGGAAACGTGTTATTATGCTTACAAAAGGGTTATTTAAGCATAAACCACCATTTGGGAGTGAATTCCATTAGTTTTGAGTAATATCAACATTGTAAGGTAAAAATCACATTGTTGGTCAAAAAGTGCTTCTCTCGCTCTGAAAAGCATTTTGCACGCATAAAAACTTGACATGTGAATATTTCTGTTTCTTTCAATGGAAACGTGTTATTATGCTTACAAAAGGGTTATTTAAGCATAAATCACCATTTGGGAGTGAATTCCATTAGTTTTGAGCAATATCAAAATTGAAAGGTCAGAATCACATTGTTGGTCAAAAAGTGCTTCTCTCGCTCTGAAAAGCATTTTGCACGCATAAAAACTTGACATGTGAATATTTCTGTTTCTTTCAATGGAAACGTGTTATTATGCTTACAAAAGGGTTATTTAAGTATAAACCACCATTTGGGAGTGAATTCCATTAGTTTTGAGCAATATCAAAATTGAAAGGTCAGAATCACATTGTTGGTCAAAAAGTGCTTCTCTCGCTCTGAAAAGCATTTTGCACACATAAAAACTTGACATGTGAATATTTCTGTTACTTTCAATGGAAACGTGTTATTATGCTTACAAAAGGGTTATTTAAGCATAAACCACCATTTGGGAGTGAATTCCATTAGTTTTGAGCAATATCAACATTGTAAGGTAAAAATCACATTGTTGGTCAAAAAGTGCTTCTCTCGCTCTGAAAAGCATTTTGCACGCATAAAAACTTGACATGTGAATATTTCTGTTACTTTCAATGGAAACGTGTTATTATGCTTACAAAAGGGTTATTTAAGCATAAACCACCATTTGGGAGTGAATTCCATTAGTTTTGAGCAATATCAAAATTGAAAGGTCAGAGTCACATTGTTGGTCAAAAAGTGCTTCTCTCGCTCTGAAAAGCATTTTGCACGCATAAAAACTTGACATGTGAATATTTCTGTTTCTTTCAATGGAAACGTGTTATTATGCTTACAAAAGGGTTATTTAAGCATAAACCACCATTTGGGAGTGAATTCCATTAGTTTTGAGCAATATCAAAATTGAAAGGTCAGAATCACATTGTTGGTCAAAAAGTGCTTCTCTCGCTCTGAAAAGCATTTTGCACACATAAAAACTTGACATGTGAATATTTCTGTTACTTTCAATGGAAACGTGTTATTATGCTTACAAAAGGGTTATTTAAGCATAAACCACCATTTGGGAGTGAATTCCATTAGTTTTGAGCAATATCAAAATTGAAAGGTCAGAGTCACATTGTTGGTCAAAAAGTGTTTCTCTCGCTCTGAAAAGCATTTTGCACGCATAAAAACTTGACATGTGAATATTTCTGTTTCTTTCAATGGAAACGTGTTATTATGATTACAAAAGGGTTATTTAAGCATAAACCACCATTTGGGAGTGAATTCCATTAGTTTTGAGCAATATCAAAATTGAAAGGTCAGAGTCACATTGTTGGTCAAAAAGTGCTTCTCTCGCTCTGAAAAGCATTTTGCACGCATAAAAACTTGACATGTGAATATTTCTGTTTCTTTCAATGGAAACGTGTTATTATGCTTACAAAAGGGTTATTTAAGCATAAACCACCATTTGGGAGTGAATTCCATTAGTTTTGAGCAATATCAAAATTGAAAGGTCAGAATCACATTGTTGGTCAAAAAGTGCTTCTCTCGCTCTGAAAAGCATTTTGCACACATAAAAACTTGACATGTGAATATTTCTGTTACTTTCAATGGAAACGTGTTATTATGCTTACAAAAGGGTTATTTAAGCATAAACCACCATTTGGGAGTGAATTCCATTAGTTTTGAGCAATATCAACATTGTAAGGTAAAAATCACATTGTTGGTCAAAAAGTGCTTCTCTCGCTCTGAAAAGCATTTTGCACGCATAAAAACTTGACATGTGAATATTTCTGTTACTTTCAATGGAAACGTGTTATTATGCTTACAAAAGGGTTATTTAAGCATAAACCACCATTTGGGAGTGAATTCCATTAGTTTTGAGCAATATCAAAATTGAAAGGTCAGAGTCACATTGTTGGTCAAAAAGTGCTTCTCTCGCTCTGAAAAGCATTTTGCACGCATAAAAACTTGACATGTGAATATTTCTGTTTCTTTCAATGGAAACGTGTTATTATGCTTACAAAAGGGTTATTTAAGCATAAACCACCATTTGGGAGTGAATTCCATTAGTTTTGAGCAATATCAAAATTGAAAGGTCAGAATCACATTGTTGGTCAAAAAGTGCTTCTCTCGCTCTGAAAAGCATTTTGCACACATAAAAACTTGACATGTGAATATTTCTGTTACTTTCAATGGAAACGTGTTATTATGCTTACAAAAGGGTTATTTAAGCATAAACCACCATTTGGGAGTGAATTCCATTAGTTTTGAGCAATATCAAAATTGAAAGGTCAGAGTCACATTGTTGGTCAAAAAGTGCTTCTCTCGCTTTGAAAAGCATTTTGCACGCATAAAAACTTGACATGTGAATATTTCTGTTTCTTTCAATGGAAATGTGTTATTATGATTACAAAAGGGTTATTTAAGCATAAACCACCATTTGGGAGTGAATTCCATTAGTTTTGAGCAATATCAAAATTGAAAGGTCAGAGTCACATTGTTGGTCAAAAAGTGCTTCTCTCGCTCTGAAAAGCATTTTGCACGCATAAAAACTTGACATGTGAATATTTCTGTTTCTTTCAATGGAAACGTGTTATTATGCTTACAAAAGGGTTATTTAAGCATAAACCACCATTTGGGAGTGAATTCCATTAGTTTTGAGCAATATCAAAATTGAAAGGTCAGAATCACATTGTTGGTCAAAAAGTGCTTCTCTCGCTCTGAAAAGCATTTTGCACACATAAAAACTTGACATGTGAATATTTCTGTTACTTTCAATGGAAACGTGTTATTATGCTTACAAAAGGGTTATTTAAGCATAAACCACCATTTGGGAGTGAATTCCATTAGTTTTGAGCAATATCAACATTGTAAGGTAAAAATCACATTGTTGGTCAAAAAGTGCTTCTCTCGCTCTGAAAAGCATTTTGCACACATAAAAACTTGACATGTGAATATTTCTGTTACTTTCAATGGAAACGTGTTATTATGCTTACAAAAGGGTTATTTAAGCATAAACCACCATTTGGGAGTGAATTCCATTAGTTTTGAGCAATATCAACATTGTAAGGTAAAAATCACATTGTTGGTCAAAAAGTGCTTCTCTCGCTCTGAAAAGCATTTTGCACGCATAAAAACTTGACATGTGAATATTTCTGTTTCTTTCAATGGAAACGTGTTATTATGCTTACAAAAGGGTTATTTAAGCATAAACCACCATTTGGGAGTGAATTCCATTAGTTTTGAGCAATATCAAAATTGAAAGGTCAGAATCACATTGTTGGTCAAAAAGTGCTTCTCTCGCTCTGAAAAGCATTTTGCACACATAAAAACTTGACATGTGAATATTTCTGTTACTTTCAATGGAAACGTGTTATTATGCTTACAAAAGGGTTATTTAAGCATAAACCACCATTTGGGAGTGAATTCCATTAGTTTTGAGCAATATCAAAATTGAAAGGTCAGAATCACATTGTTGGTCAAAAAGTGCTTCTCTCGCTCTGAAAAGCATTTTGCACACATAAAAACTTGACATGTGAATATTTCTGTTACTTTCAATGGAAACGTGTTATTATGCTTACAAAAGGGTTATTTAAGCATAAACCACCATTTGGGAGTGAATTCCATTAGTTTTGAGCAATATCAAAATTGAAAGGTCAGAATCACATTGTTGGTCAAAAAGTGCTTCTCTCGCTCTGAAAAGCATTTTGCACACATAAAAACTTGACATGTGAATATTTCTGTTACTTTCAATGGAAACGTGTTATTGTGCTTACAAAAGGGTTATTTAAGCATAAACCACCATTTGGGAGTGAATTCCATTAGTTTTGAGTAATATCAACATTGTAAGGTAAAAATCACATTGTTGGTCAAAAAGTGCTTCTCTCGCTCTGAAAAGCATTTTGCACGCATAAAAACTTGACATGTGAATATTTCTGTTTCTTTCAATGGAAACGTGTTATTATGCTTACAAAAGGGTTATTTAAGCATAAACCACCATTTGGGAGTGAATTCCATTAGTTTTGAGTAATATCAACATTGTAAGGTAAAAATCACATTGTTGGTCAAAAAGTGCTTCTCTCGCTCTGAAAAGCATTTTGCACACATAAAAACTTGACATGTGAATATTTCTGTTACTTTCAATGGAAACGTGTTATTATGCTTACAAAAGGGTTATTTAAGCATAAACCACCATTTGGGAGTGAATTCCATTAGTTTTGAGCAATATCAACATTGTAAGGTAAAAATCACATTGTTGGTCAAAAAGTGCTTCTCTCGCTCTGAAAAGCATTTTGCACGCATAAAAACTTGACATGTGAATATTTCTGTTACTTTCAATGGAAACGTGTTATTATGCTTACAAAAGGGTTATTTAAGCATAAACCACCATTTGGGAGTGAATTCCATTAGTTTTGAGCAATATCAAAATTGAAAGGTCAGAGTCACATTGTTGGTCAAAAAGTGCTTCTCTCGCTCTGAAAAGCATTTTGCACGCATAAAAACTTGACATGTGAATATTTCTGTTTCTTTCAATGGAAACGTGTTATTATGCTTACAAAAGGGTTATTTAAGCATAAACCACCATTTGGGAGTGAATTCCATTAGTTTTGAGCAATATCAAAATTGAAAGGTCAGAATCACATTGTTGGTCAAAAAGTGCTTCTCTCGCTCTGAAAAGCATTTTGCACACATAAAAACTTGACATGTGAATATTTCTGTTACTTTCAATGGAAACGTGTTATTATGCTTACAAAAGGGTTATTTAAGCATAAACCACCATTTGGGAGTGAATTCCATTAGTTTTGAGCAATATCAAAATTGAAAGGTCAGAGTCACATTGTTGGTCAAAAAGTGCTTCTCTCGCTCTGAAAAGCATTTTGCACGCATAAAAACTTGACATGTGAATATTTCTGTTTCTTTCAATGGAAACGTGTTATTATGCTTACAAAAGGGTTATTTAAGCATAAACCACCATTTGGGAGTGAATTCCATTAGTTTTGAGCAATATCAAAATTGAAAGGTCAGAATCACATTGTTGGTCAAAAAGTGCTTCTCTCGCTCTGAAAAGCATTTTGCACACATAAAAACTTGACATGTGAATATTTCTGTTACTTTCAATGGAAACGTGTTATTATGCTTACAAAAGGGTTATTTAAGCATAAACCACCATTTGGAAGTGAATTCCATTAGTTTTGAGCAATATCAACATTGTAAGGTAAAAATAACATTGTTGGTCAAAAAGTGCTTCTCTCGCTCTGAAAAGCATTTTGCACACATAAAAACTTGACATGTGAATATTTCTGTTACTTTCAATGGAAACGTGTTATTATGCTTACAAAAGGGTTATTTAAGCATAAACCACCATTTGGGAGTGAATTCCATTAGTTTTGAGCAATATCAACATTGTAAGGTAAAAATCACATTGTTGGTCAAAAAGTGCTTCTCTCGCTCTGAAAAGCATTTTGCACACATAAAAACTTGACATGTGAATATTTCTGTTACTTTCAATGGAAACGTGTTATTATGCTTACAAAAGGGTTATTTAAGCATAAACCACCATTTGGGAGTGAATTCCATTAGTTTTGAGCAATATCAAAATTGAAAGGTCAGAGTCACATTGTTGGTCAAAAAGTGCTTCTCTCGCTCTGAAAAGCATTTTGCACGCATAAAAACTTGACATGTGAATATTTCTGTTACTTTCAATGGAAACGTGTTATTATGCTTACAAAAGGGTTATTTAAGCATAAACCACCATTTGGGAGTGAATTCCATTAGTTTTGAGCAATATCAAAATTGAAAGGTCAGAATCACATTGTTGGTCAAAAAGTGCTTCTCTCGCTCTGAAAAGCATTTTGCACGCATAAAAACTTGACATGTGAATATTTCTGTTACTTTCAATGGAAACGTGTTATTATGCTTACAAAATGGTTATTTAAGCATAAACCACCATTTGGGAGTGAATTCCATTAGTTTTGAGCAATATCAAAATTGAAAGGTCAGAATCACATTGTTGGTCAAAAAGTGCTTCTCTCGCTCTGAAAAGCATTTTGCACGCATAAAAACTTGACATGTGAAAATTTCTGTTACTTTCAATGGAAACGTGTTATTATGCTTACAAAAGGGTTATTTAAGCATAAACCACCATTTGGGAGTGAATTCCATTAGTTTTGAGCAATATCAACATTGTAAGGTAAAAATCACATTGTTGGTCAAAAAGTGCTTCTCTCGCTCTGAAAAGCATTTTGCACGCATAAAAACTTGACATGTGAATATTTCTGTTACTTTCAATGGAAACGTGTTATTATGCTTACAAAAGGGTTATTTAAGCATAAACCACCATTTGGGAGTGAATTCCATTAGTTTTGAGCAATATCAAAATTGAAAGGTCAGAGTCACATTGTTGGTCAAAAAGTGCTTCTCTCGCTCTGAAAAGCATTTTGCCCGCATAAAAACTTGACATGTGAATATTTCTGTTTCTTTCAATGGAAACGTGTTATTATGCTTACAAAAGGGTTATTTAAGCATAAACCACCATTTGGGAGTGAATTCCATTAGTTTTGAGCAATATCAAAATTGAAAGGTCAGAATCACATTGTTGGTCAAAAAGTGCTTCTCTCGCTCTGAAAAGCATTTTGCACACATAAAAACTTGACATGTGAATATTTCTCTTACTTTCAATGGAAACGTGTTATTATGCTTACAAAAGGGTTATTTAAGCATAAACCACCATTTGGGAGTGAATTCCATTAGTTTTGAGCAATATCAAAATTGAAAGGTCAGAGTCACATTGTTGGTCAAAAAGTGCTTCTCTCGCTCTGAAAAGCATTTTGCACGCATAAAAACTTGACATGTGAATATTTCTGTTTCTTTCAATGGAAACGTGTTATTATGCTTACAAAAGGGTTATTTAAGCATAAACCACCATTTGGGAGTGAATTCCATTAGTTTTGAGCAATATCAAAATTGAAAGGTCAGAATCACATTGTTGGTCAAAAAGTGCTTCTCTCGCTCTGAAAAGCATTTTGCACACATAAAAACTTGACATGTGAATATTTCTGTTACTTTCAATGGAAACGTGTTATTATGCTTACAAAAGGGTTATTTAAGCATAAACCACCATTTGGGAGTGAATTCCATTAGTTTTGAGCAATATCAACATTGTAAGGTAAAAATCACATTGTTGGTCAAAAAGTCCTTCTCTCGCTCTGAAAAGCATTTTGCACGCATAAAAACTTGACATGTGAATATTTCTGTTTCTTTCAATTCAAACGTGTTATTATGCTTACAAAAGGGTTATTTAAGCATAAACCACCATTTGGGAGTGAGTTCCATTAGTTTTGAGCAATATCAACATTGTAAGGTCAGAATCACATTGTTGGTCAAAAAGTGCTTCTCTCGCTCTGAAAAGCATTTTGCACACATAAAAACTAGAAACGTGAATATTTCTGTTACTTTCAATGGAAACGTGTTATTATGCTTACAAAAGGGTTATTTAAGCATAAACCACCATTTGGGAGTGAATTCCATTAGTTTTGAGCAATATCAAAATTGAAAGGTCAGAGTCACATTGTTGGTCAAAAAGTGCTTCTCTCGCTCTGAAAAGCATTTTGCACGCATAAAAACTTGACATGTGAATATTTCTGTTTCTTTCAATGGAAACGTGTTATTATGCTTACAAAAGGGTTATTTAAGCATAAACCACCATTTGGGAGTGAATTCCATTAGTTTTGAGCAATATCAAAATTGAAAGGTCAGAATCACATTGTTGGTCAAAAAGTGCTTCTCTCGCTCTGAAAAGCATTTTGCACACATAAAAACTTGACATGTGAATATTTCTGTTACTTTCAATGGAAACGTGTTATTATGCTTACAAAAGGGTTATTTAAGCATAAACCACCATTTGGGAGTGAATTCCATTAGTTTTGAGCAATATCAACATTGTAAGGTAAAAATCACATTGTTGGTCAAAAAGTCCTTCTCTCGCTCTGAAAAGCATTTTGCACGCATAAAAACTTGACATGTGAATATTTCTGTTACTTTCAATGGAAACGTGTTATTATGCTTACAAAAGGGTTATTTAAGCATAAACCACCATTTGGGAGTGAGTTCCATTAGTTTTGAGCAATATCAACATTGTAAGGTCAGAATCACATTGTTGGTCAAAAAGTGCTTCTCTCGCTCTGAAAAGCATTTTGCACACATAAAAACTAGAAACGTGAATATTTCTGTTACTTTCAATGGAAACGTGTTATTATGCTTACAAAAGGGTTATTTAAGCATAAACCACCATTTGGGAGTGAATTCCATTAGTTTTGAGTAATATCAACATTGTAAGGTAAAAATCACATTGTTGGTCAAAAAGTGCTTCTCTCGCTCTGAAAAGCATTTTGCACGCATAAAAACTTGACATGTGAATATTTCTGTTTCTTTCAATGGAAACGTGTTATTATGCTTACAAAAGGGTTATTTAAGCATAAACCACCATTTGGGAGTGAATTCCATTAGTTTTGAGTAATATCAACATTGTAAGGTAAAAATCACATTGTTGGTCAAAAAGTGCTTCTCTCGCTCTGAAAAGCATTTTGCACGCATAAAAACTTGACATGTGAATATTTCTGTTTCTTTCAATGGAAACGTGTTATTATGCTTACAAAAGGGTTATTTAAGCATAAACCACCATTTGGGAGTGAATTCCATTAGTTTTGAGCAATATCAAAATTGAAAGGTCAGAATCACATTGTTGGTCAAAAAGTGCTTCTCTCGCTCTGAAAAGCATTTTGCACACATAAAAACTTGACATGTGAATATTTCTGTTACTTTCAATGGAAACGTGTTATTATGCTTACAAAAGGGTTATTTAAGCATAAACCACCATTTGGGAGTGAATTCCATTAGTTTTGAGTAATATCAAAATTGAAAGGTCAGAGTCACATTGTTGGTCAAAAAGTGCTTCTCTCGCTCTGAAAAGCATTTTGCACGCATAAAAACTTGACATGTGAATATTTCTGTTTCTTTCAATGGAAACGTGTTATTATGCTTACAAAAGGGTTATTTAAGTATAAACCACCATTTGGGAGTGAATTCCATTAGTTTTGAGCAATATCAAAATTGAAAGGTCAGAATCACATTGTTGGTCAAAAAGTGCTTCTCTCGCTCTGAAAAGCATTTTGCACACATAAAAACTTGACATGTGAATATTTCTGTTACTTTCAATGGAAACGTGTTATTATGCTTACAAAAGGGTTATTTAAGCATGAACCACCATTTGGGAGTGAATTCCATTAGTTTTGAGCAATATCAACATTGTAAGGTAAAAATCACATTGTTGGTCAAAAAGTGCTTCTCTCGCTCTGAAAAGCATTTTGCACGCATAAAAACTTGACATGTGAATATTTCTGTTACTTTCAATGGAAACGTGTTATTATGCTTACAAAAGGGTTATTTAAGCATAAACCACCATTTGGGAGTGAATTCCATTAGTTTTGAGCAATATCAAAATTGAAAGGTCAGAATCACATTGTTGGTCAAAAAGTGCTTCTCTCGCTCTGAAAAGCATTTTGCACACATAAAAACTTGACATGTGAATATTTCTGTTACTTTCAATGGAAACGTGTTATTATGCTTACAAAATGGTTATGTAAGCATAAACCACCATTTGGGAGTGAATTCCATTAGTTTTGAGCAATATCAAAATTGATAGGTCAGAGTCACATTGTTGGTCAAAAAGTGCTTCTCTCGCTCTGAAAAGCATTTTGCACGCATAAAAACTTGACATGTGAATATTTCTGTTTCTTTCAATTCAAACGTGTTATTATGCTTACAAAAGGGTTATTTAAGCATAAACCACCATTTGGGAGTGAATTCCATTAGTTTTGAGCAATATCAAAATTGAAAGGTCAGAGTCACATTGTTGGTCAAAAAGTGCTTCTCTCGCTCTGAAAAGCATTTTGCACGCATAAAAACTTGACATGTGAATATTTCTGTTTCTTTCAATTCAAACGTGTTATTATGCTTACAAAAGGGTTATTTAAGCATAAACCACCATTTGGGAGTGAATTCCATTAGTTTTGAGCAATATCAAAATTGAAAGGTCAGAGTCACATTGTTGGTCAAAAAGTGCTTCTCTCGCTCTGAAAAGCATTTTGCACACATAAAAACTTGACATGTGAATATTTCTGTTACTTTCAATGGAAACGTGTTATTATGCTTACAAAAGGGTTATTTAAGCATAAACCACCATTTGGGAGTGAATTCCATTAGTTTTGAGCAATATCAACATTGTAAGGTAAAAATCACATTGTTGGTCAAAAAGTGCTTCTCTCGCTCTGAAAAGCATTTTGCACGCATAAAAACTTGACATGTGAATATTTCTGTTTCTTTCAATTCAAACGTGTTATTATGCTTACAAAAGGGTTATTTAAGCATAAACCACCATTTGGGAGTGAGTTCCATTAGTTTTGAGCAATATCAACATTGTAAGGTCAGAATCACATTGTTGGTCAAAAAGTGCTTCTCTCGCTCTGAAAAGCATTTTGCACACATAAAAACTAGAAACGTGAATATTTCTGTTACTTTCAATGGAAACGTGTTATTATGCTTACAAAAGGGTTATTTAAGCATAAACCACCATTTGGGAGTGAATTCCATTCGTTTTGAGTAATATCAACATTGTAAGGTAAAAATCACATTGTTGGTCAAAAAGTGCTTCTCTCGCTCTGAAAAGCATTTTGCACGCATAAAAACTTGACATGTGAATATTTCTGTTACTTTCAATGGAAACGTGTTATTATGCTTACAAAAGGGTTATTTAAGCATAAACCACCATTTGGGAGTGAATTCCATTAGTTTTGAGCAATATCAAAATTGAAAGGTCAGAATCACATTGTTGGTCAAAAAGTGCTTCTCTCGCTCTGAAAAGCATTTTGCACGCATAAAAACTTGACATGTGAATATTTCTGTTTCTTTCAATGGAAACGTGTTATTATGCTTACAAAAGGGTTATTTAAGCATAAACCACCATTTGGGAGTGAATTCCATTAGTTTTGAGCAATATCAAAATTGAAAGGTCAGAATCACATTGTTGGTCAAAAAGTGCTTCTCTCGCTCTGAAAAGCATTTTGCACACATAAAAACTTGACATGTGAATATTTCTGTTTCTTTCAATTCAAACGTGTTATTATGCTTACAAAAGGGTTATTTAAGCATAAACCACCATTTGGGAGTGAATTCCATTAGTTTTGAGCAATATCAAAATTGAAAGGTCAGAGTCACATTGTTGGTCAAAAAGTGCTTCTCTCGCTCTGAAAAGCATTTTGCACACATAAAAACTTGACATGTGAATATTTCTGTTACTTTCAATGGAAACGTGTTATTATGCTTACAAAAGGGTTATTTAAGCATAAACCACCATTTGGGAGTGAATTCCATTAGTTTTGAGTAATATCAACATTGTAAGGTAAAAATCACATTGTTGGTCAAAAAGTGCTTCTCTCGCTCTGAAAAGCATTTTGCACGCATAAAAACTTGACATGTGAATATTTCTGTTACTTTCAATGGAAACGTGTTATTATGCTTACAAAAGGGTTATTTAAGCATAAACCACCATTTGGGAGTGAATTCCATTAGTTTTGAGCAATATCAAAATTGAAAGGTCAGAGTCACATTGTTGGTCAAAAAGTGCTTCTCTCGCTCTGAAAAGCATTTTGCACGCATAAAAACTTGACATGTGAATATTTCTGTTTCTTTCAATGGAAACGTGTTATTATGCTTACAAAAGGGTTATTTAAGCATAAACCACCATTTGGGATTGAATTCCATTAGTTTTGAGCAATATCAAAATTGAAAGGTCAGAATCACATTGTTGGTCAAAAAGTGCTTCTCTCGCTCTGAAAAGCATTTTGCACACATAAAAACTTGACATGTGAATATTTCTGTTACTTTCAATGGAAACGTGTTATTATGCTTACAAAAGGGTTATTTAAGCATAAACCACCATTTGGGAGTGAATTCCATTAGTTTTGAGCAATATCAAAATTGAAAGGTCAGAATCACATTGTTGGTCAAAAAGTGCTTCTCTCGCTCTGAAAAGCATTTTGCACACATAAAAACTTGACATGTGAATATTTCTGTTACTTTCAATGGAAACGTGTTATTATGCTTACAAAAGGGTTATTTAAGCATAAACCACCATTTGGGAGTGAATTCCATTAGTTTTGAGCAATATCAAAATTGAAAGGTCAGAGTCACATTGTTGGTCAAAAAGTGCTTCTCTCGCTCTGAAAAGCATTTTGCACGCATAAAAACTTGACATGTGAATATTTCTGTTTCTTTCAATGGAAACGTGTTATTATGCTTACAAAAGGGTTATTTAAGCATAAACCACCATTTGGGAGTGAATTCGATTAGTTTTGAGCAATATCAAAATTGAAAGGTCAGAATCACATTGTTGGTCAAAAAGTGCTTCTCTCGCTCTGAAAAGCATTTTGCACACATAAAAACTTGACATGTGAATATTTCTGTTACTTTCAATGGAAACGTGTTATTATGCTTACAAAAGGGTTATTTAAGCATAAACCACCATTTGGGAGTGAATTCCATTAGTTTTGAGCAATATCAACATTGTAAGGTAAAAATCACATTGTTGGTCAAAAAGTCCTTCTCTCGCTCTGAAAAGCATTTTGCATGCATAAAAACTTGACATGTGAATATTTCTGTTTCTTTCAATTCAAACGTGTTATTATGCTTACAAAAGGGTTATTTAAGCATAAACCACCATTTGGGAGTGAATTCCATTAGTTTTGAGTAATATCAACATTGTAAGGTAAAAATCACATTGTTGGTCAAAAAGTGCTTCTCTCGCTCTGAAAAGCATTTTGCACGCATAAAAACTTGACATGTGAATATTTCTGTTTCTTTCAATGGAAACGTGTTATTATGCTTACAAAAGGGTTATTTAAGCATAAACCACCATTTGGGAGTGAATTCCATTAGTTTTGAGTAATATCAACATTGTAAGGTAAAAATCACATTGTTGGTCAAAAAGTGCTTCTCTCGCTCTGAAAAGCATTTTGCACGCATAAAAACTTGACATGTGAATATTTCTGTTTCTTTCAATGGAAACGTGTTATTATGCTTACAAAAGGGTTATTTAAGCATAAACCACCATTTGGGAGTGAATTCCATTAGTTTTGAGCAATATCAAAATTGAAAGGTCAGAATCACATTGTTGGTCAAAAAGTGCTTCTCTCGCTCTGAAAAGCATTTTGCACGCATAAAAACTTGGCATGTGAATATTTCTGTTACTTTCAATGGAAACGTGTTATTATGCTTACAAAAGGGTTATTTAAGCATAAACCACCATTTGGGAGTGAATTCCATTAGTTTTGAGCAATATCAAAATTGAAAGGTCAGAATCACATTGTTGGTCAAAAAGTGCTTCTCTCGCTCTGAAAAGCATTTTGCACGCATAAAAACTTGACATGTGAATATTTCTGTTTCTTTCAATGGAAACGTGTTATTATGCTTACAAAAGGGTTATTTAAGCATAAACCACCATTTGGGAGTGAATTCCATTAGTTTTGAGCAATATCAAAATTGAAAGGTCAGAATCCACATTGTTGGTCAAAAAGTGCTTCTCTCGCTCTGAAAAGCATTTTGCACACATAAAAACTTGACATGTGAATATTTCTGTTTCTTTCAATTCAAACGTGTTATTATGCTTACAAAAGGGTTATTTAAGCATAAACCACCATTTGGGAGTGAATTCCATTAGTTTTGAGCAATATCAAAATTGAAAGGTCAGAGTCACATTGTTGGTCAAAAAGTGCTTCTCTCGCTCTGAAAAGCATTTTGCACACATAAAAACTTGACATGTGAATATTTCTGTTACTTTCAATGGAAACGTGTTATTATGCTTACAAAAGGGTTATTTAAGCATAAACCACCATTTGGGAGTGAATTCCATTAGTTTTGAGCAATATCAACATTGTAAGGTAAAAATCACATTGTTGGTCAAAAAGTCCTTCTCTCGCTCTGAAAAGCATTTTGCACGCATAAAAACTTGACATGTGAATATTTCTGTTTCTTTCAATTCAAACGTGTTATTATGCTTACAAAAGGGCTATTTAAGCATAAACCACCATTTGGGAGTGAGTTCCATTAGTTTTGAGCAATATCAACATTGTAAGGTCAGAATCACATTGTTGGTCAAAAAGTGCTTCTCTCGCTCTGAAAAGCATTTTGCACACATAAAAACTAGAAACGTGAATATTTCTGTTACTTTCAATGGAAACGTGTTATTATGCTTACAAAAGGGTTATTTAAGCATAAACCACCATTTGGGAGTGAATTCCATTAGTTTTGAGTAATATCAACATTGTAAGGTAAAAATCACATTGTTGGTCAAAAAGTGCTTCTCTCGCTCTGAAAAGCATTTTGCACGCATAAAAACTTGACATGTGAATATTTCTGTTACTTTCAATGGAAACGTGTTATTATGCTTACAAAAGGGTTATTTAAGCATAAACCACCATTTGGGAGTGAATTCCATTAGTTTTGAGCAATATCAAAATTGAAAGGTCAGAGTCACATTGTTGGTCAAAAAGTGCTTCTCTCGCTCTGAAAAGCATTTTGCACGCATAAAAACTTGACATGTGAATATTTCTGTTTCTTTCAATGGAAACGTGTTATTATGCTTACAAAAGGGTTATTTAAGCATAAACCACCATTTGGGATTGAATTCCATTAGTTTTGAGCAATATCAAAATTGAAAGGTCAGAATCACATTGTTGGTCAAAAAGTGCTTCTCTCGCTCTGAAAAGCATTTTGCACACATAAAAACTTGACATGTGAATATTTCTGTTACTTTCAATGGAAACGTGTTGTTATGCTTACAAAAGGGTTATTTAAGCATAAACCACCATTTGGGAGTGAATTCCATTAGTTTTGAGCAATATCAAAATTGAAAGGTCAGAATCACATTGTTGGTCAAAAAGTGCTTCTCTCGCTCTGAAAAGCATTTTGCACACATAAAAACTTGACATGTGAATATTTCTGTTACTTTCAATGGAAACGTGTTATTATGCTTACAAAAGGGTTATTTAAGCATAAACCACCATTTGGGAGTGAATTCCATTAGTTTTGAGCAATATCAAAATTGAAAGGTCAGAGTCACATTGTTGGTCAAAAAGTGCTTCTCTCGCTCTGAAAAGCATTTTGCACGCATAAAAACTTGACATGTGAATATTTCTGTTTCTTTCAATGGAAACGTGTTATTATGCTTACAAAAGGGTTATTTAAGCATAAACCACCATTTGGGAGTGAATTCCATTAGTTTTGAGCAATATCAAAATTGAAAGGTCAGAATCACATTGTTGGTCAAAAAGTGCTTCTCTCGCTCTGAAAAGCATTTTGCACACATAAAAACTTGACATGTGAATATTTCTGTTACTTTCAATGGAAACGTGTTATTATGCTTACAAAAGGGTTATTTAAGCATAAACCACCATTTGGGAGTGAATTCCATTAGTTTTGAGCAATATCAACATTGTAAGGTAAAAATCACATTGTTGGTCAAAAAGTCCTTCTCTCGCTCTGAAAAGCATTTTGCATGCATAAAAACTTGACATGTGAATATTTCTGTTTCTTTCAATTCAAACGTGTTATTATGCTTACAAAAGGGTTATTTAAGCATAAACCACCATTTGGGAGTGAATTCCATTAGTTTTGAGTAATATCAACATTGTAAGGTAAAAATCACATTGTTGGTCAAAAAGTGCTTCTCTCGCTCTGAAAAGCATTTTGCACGCATAAAAACTTGACATGTGAATATTTCTGTTTCTTTCAATGGAAACGTGTTATTATGCTTACAAAAGGGTTATTTAAGCATAAACCACCATTTGGGAGTGAATTCCATTAGTTTTGAGTAATATCAACATTGTAAGGTAAAAATCACATTGTTGGTCAAAAAGTGCTTCTCTCGCTCTGAAAAGCATTTTGCACGCATAAAAACTTGACATGTGAATATTTCTGTTTCTTTCAATGGAAACGTGTTATTATGCTTACAAAAGGGTTATTTAAGCATAAACCACCATTTGGGAGTGAATTCCATTAGTTTTGAGCAATATCAAAATTGAAAGGTCAGAATCACATTGTTGGTCAAAAAGTGCTTCTCTCGCTCTGAAAAGCATTTTGCACACATAAAAACTTGACATGTGAATATTTCTGTTACTTTCAATGGAAACGTGTTATTATGCTTACAAAAGGGTTATTTAAGCATAAACCACCATTTGGGAGTGAATTCCATTAGTTTTGAGTAATATCAAAATTGAAAGGTCAGAGTCACATTGTTGGTCAAAAAGTGCTTCTCTCGCTCTGAAAAGCATTTTGCACGCATAAAAACTTGACATGTGAATATTTCTGTTTCTTTCAATGGAAACGTGTTATTATGCTTACAAAAGGGTTATTTAAGTATAAACCACCATTTGGGAGTGAATTCCATTAGTTTTGAGCAATATCAAAATTGAAAGGTCAGAATCACATTGTTGGTCAAAAAGTGCTTCTCTCGCTCTGAAAAGCATTTTGCACACATAAAAACTTGACATGTGAATATTTCTGTTACTTTCAATGGAAACGTGTTATTATGCTTACAAAAGGGTTATTTAAGCATAAACCACCATTTGGGAGTGAATTCCATTAGTTTTGAGCAATATCAACATTGTAAGGTAAAAATCACATTGTTGGTCAAAAAGTGCTTCTCTCGCTCTGAAAAGCATTTTGCACGCATAAAAACTTGACATGTGAATATTTCTGTTACTTTCAATGGAAACGTGTTATTATGCTTACAAAAGGGTTATTTAAGCATAAACCACCATTTGGGAGTGAATTCCATTAGTTTTGAGCAATATCAAAATTGAAAGGTAAGAGTCACATTGTTGGTCAAAAAGTGCTTCTCTCGCTCTGAAAAGCATTTTGCACGCATAAAAACTTGACATGTGAATATTTCTGTTTCTTTCAATGGAAACGTGTTATTATGCTTACAAAAGGGTTATTTAAGGATAAACCACCATTTGGGAGTGAATTCCATTAGTTTTGAGCAATATCAAAATTGAAAGGTCAGAATCACATTGTTGGTCAAAAAGTGCTTCTCTCGCTCTGAAAAGCATTTTGCACACATAAAAACTTGACATGTGAATATTTCTGTTACTTTCAATGGAAACATGTTATTATGCTTACAAAAGGGTTATTTAAGCATAAACCACCATTTGGGAGTGAATTCCATTAGTTTTGAGCAATATCAAAATTGAAAGGTCAGAGTCACATTGTTGGTCAAAAAGTGCTTCTCTCGCTCTGAAAAGCATTTTGCACGCATAAAAACTTGACGTGTGAATATTTCTGTTTCTTTCAATGGAAACGTGTTATTATGCTTACAAAAGGGTTATTTAAGCATAAACCACCATTTGGGAGTGAATTCCATTAGTTTTGAGCAATATCAAAATTGAAAGGTCAGAATCACATTGTTGGTCAAAAAGTGCTTCTCTCGCTCTGAAAAGCATTTTGCACACATAAAAACTTGACATGTGAATATTTCTGTTACTTTCAATGGAAACGTGTTATTATGCTTACAAAAGGGTTATTTAAGCATAAACCACCATTTGGGAGTGAATTCCATTAGTTTTGAGCAATATCAACATTGTAAGGTAAAAATCACATTGTTGGTCAAAAAGTGCTTCTCTCGCTCTGAAAAGCATTTTGCACGCATAAAAACTTGACATGTGAATATTTCTGTTACTTTCAATGGAAACGTGTTATTATGCTTACAAAAGGGTTATTTAAGCATAAACCACCATTTGGGAGTGAATTCCATTAGTTTTGAGCAATATCAAAATTGAAAGGTCAGAATCACATTGTTGGTCAAAAAGTGCTTCTCTCGCTCTGAAAAGCATTTTGCACGCATAAAAACTTGACATGTGAATATTTCTGTTACTTTCAATGGAAACGTGTTATTATGCTTACAAAATGGTTATGTAAGCATAAACCACCATTTGGGAGTGAATTCCATTAGTTTTGAGCAATATCAAAATTGAAAGGTCAGAGTCACATTGTTGGTCAAAAAGTGCTTCTCTCGCTCTGAAAAGCATTTTGCACGCATAAAAACTTGACATGTGAATATTTCTGTTTCTTTCAATTCAAACGTGTTATTATGCTTACAAAAGGGTTATTTAAGCATAAACCACCATTTGGGAGTGAATTCCATTAGTTTTGAGCAATATCAAAATTGAAAGGTCAGAGTCACATTGTTGGTCAAAAAGTGCTTCTCTCGCTCTGAAAAGCATTTTGCACGCATAAAAACTTGACATGTGAATATTTCTGTTTCTTTCAATTCAAACGTGTTATTATGCTTACAAAAGGGTTATTTAAGCATAAACCACCATTTGGGAGTGAATTCCATTAGTTTTGAGCAATATCAAAATTGAAAGGTCAGAGTCACATTGTTGGTCAAAAAGTGCTTCTCTCGCTCTGAAAAGCATTTTGCACACATAAAAACTTGACATGTGAATATTTCTGTTACTTTCAATGGAAACGTGTTATTATGCTTACAAAAGGGTTATTTAAGCATAAACCACCATTTGGGAGTGAATTCCATTAGTTTTGAGCAATATCAACATTGTAAGGTAAAAATCACATTGTTGGTCAAAAAGTCCTTCTCTCGCTCTGAAAAGCATTTTGCACGCATAAAAACTTGACATGTGAATATTTCTGTTTCTTTCAATTCAAACGTGTTATTATGCTTACAAAAGGGTTATTTAAGCATAAACCACCATTTGGGAGTGAGTTCCATTAGTTTTGAGCAATATCAACATTGTAAGGTCAGAATCACATTGTTGGTCAAAAAGTGCTTCTCTCGCTCTGAAAAGCATTTTGCACACATAAAAACTAGAAACGTGAATATTTCTGTTACTTTCAATGGAAACGTGTTATTATGCTTACAAAAGGGTTATTTAAGCATAAACCACCATTTGGGAGTGAATTCCATTTGTTTTGAGTAATATCAACATTGTAAGGTAAAAATCACATTGTTGGTCAAAAAGTGCTTCTCTCGCTCTGAAAAGCATTTTGCACGCATAAAAACTTGACATGTGAATATTTCTGTTACTTTCAATGGAAACGTGTTATTATGCTTACAAAAGGGTATTTTAAGCATAAACCACCATTTGGGAGTGAATTCCATTAGTTTTGAGCAATATCAAAATTGAAAGGTCAGAGTCACATTGTTGGTCAAAAAGTGCTTCTCTCGCTCTGAAAAGCATTTTGCACGCATAAAAACTTGACATGTGAATATTTCTGTTACTTTCAATGGAAACGTGTTATTATGCTTACAAAAGGGTTATTTAAGCATAAACCACCATTTGGGAGTGAATTCCATTAGTTTTGAGCAATATCAAAATTGAAAGGTCAGAATCACATTGTTGGTCAAAAAGTGCTTCTCTCGCTCTGAAAAGCATTTTGCACACATAAAAACTTGACATGTGAATATTTCTGTTACTTTCAATGGAAACGTGTTATTATGCTTACAAAAGGGTTATTTAAGCATAAACCACCATTTGGGAGTGAATTCCATTAGTTTTGAGCAATATCAACATTGTAAGGTAAAAATCACATTGTTGGTCAAAAAGTCCTTCTCTCGCTCTGAAAAGCATTTTGCACGCATAAAAACTTGACATGTGAATATTTCTGTTTCTTTCAATTCAAACGTGTTATTATGCTTACAAAAGGGTTATTTAAGCATAAACCACCATTTGGGAGTGAGTTCCATTAGTTTTGAGCAATATCAACATTGTAAGGTCAGAATCACATTGTTGGTCAAAAAGTGATTCTCTCGCTCTGAAAAGCATTTTGCACGCATAAAAACAGGAACAGTTGATATTTCTGTTCCGTTCAATGCAAACGTGTTATTTTGCTTACAAAAGGGTTATTTAAGCAATACACAACCATTTGGAAGTTAAGTCCATTAGTTTTGAGCAATATCAACATTGTAAGGTCAGAATCACGTTGTTGGTCAAAAAGTGCTTCTCTCGCTCTGAAAAGCATTTTGCACGCATAAAAACTTGACATGTGAATATTTCTGTTTCTTTCAATGGAAACGTGTTATTATGATTACAAAAGGGTTATTTAAGCATAAACCACCATTTGGGAGTGAATTCCATTAGTTTTGAGCAATATCAAAATTGAAAGGTCAGAGTCACATTGTTGGTCAAAAAGTGCTTCTCTCGCTCTGAAAAGCATTTTGCACGCATAAAAACTTGACATGTGAATATTTCTGTTTCTTTCAATGGAAACGTGTTATTATGCTTACAAAAGGGTTATTTAAGCATAAACCACCATTTGGGAGTGAATTCCATTAGTTTTGAGCAATATCAAAATTGAAAGGTCAGAATCACATTGTTGGTCAAAAAGTGCTTCTCTCGCTCTGAAAAGCATTTTGCACACATAAAAACTTGACATGTGAATATTTCTGTTACTTTCAATGGAAACGTGTTATTATGCTTACAAAAGGGTTATTTAAGCATAAACCACCATTTGGGAGTGAATTCCATTAGTTTTGAGCAATATCAACATTGTAAGGTAAAAATCACATTGTTGGTCAAAAAGTGCTTCTCTCGCTCTGAAAAGCATTTTGCACACATAAAAACTTGACATGTGAATATTTCTGTTACTTTCAATGGAAACGTGTTATTATGCTTACAAAAGGGTTATTTAAGCATAAACCACCATTTGGGAGTGAATTCCATTAGTTTTGAGCAATATCAACATTGTAAGGTAAAAATCACATTGTTGGTCAAAAAGTGCTTCTCTCGCTCTGAAAAGCATTTTGCACGCATAAAAACTTGACATGTGAATATTTCTGTTTCTTTCAATGGAAACGTGTTATTATGCTTACAAAAGGGTTATTTAAGCATAAACCACCATTTGGGAGTGAATTCCATTAGTTTTGAGCAATATCAAAATTGAAAGGTCAGAATCACATTGTTGGTCAAAAAGTGCTTCTCTCGCTCTGAAAAGCATTTTGCACACATAAAAACTTGACATGTGAATATTTCTGTTACTTTCAATGGAAACGTGTTATTATGCTTACAAAAGGGTTATTTAAGCATAAACCACCATTTGGGAGTGAATTCCATTAGTTTTGAGCAATATCAAAATTGAAAGGTCAGAATCACATTGTTGGTCAAAAAGTGCTTCTCTCGCTCTGAAAAGCATTTTGCACACATAAAAACTTGACATGTGAATATTTCTGTTACTTTCAATGGAAACGTGTTATTATGCTTACAAAAGGGTTATTTAAGCATAAACCACCATTTGGGAGTGAATTCCATTAGTTTTGAGCAATATCAAAATTGAAAGGTCAGAATCACATTGTTGGTCAAAAAGTGCTTCTCTCGCTCTGAAAAGCATTTTGCACACATAAAAACTTGACATGTGAATATTTCTGTTACTTTCAATGGAAACGTGTTATTATGCTTACAAAAGGGTTATTTAAGCATAAACCACCATTTGGGAGTGAATTCCATTAGTTTTGAGTAATATCAACATTGTAAGGTAAAAATCACATTGTTGGTCAAAAAGTGCTTCTCTCGCTCTGAAAAGCATTTTGCACGCATAAAAACTTGACATGTGAATATTTCTGTTTCTTTCAATGGAAACGTGTTATTATGCTTACAAAAGGGTTATTTAAGCATAAACCACCATTTGGGAGTGAATTCCATTAGTTTTGAGTAATATCAACATTGTAAGGTAAAAATCACATTGTTGGTCAAAAAGTGCTTCTCTCGCTCTGAAAAGCATTTTGCACGCATAAAAACTTGACATGTGAATATTTCTGTTTCTTTCAATGGAAACGTGTTATTATGCTTACAAAAGGGTTATTTAAGCATAAACCACCATTTGGGAGTGAATTCCATTAGTTTTGAGCAATATCAAAATTGAAAGGTCAGAATCACATTGTTGGTCAAAAAGTGCTTCTCTCGCTCTGAAAAGCATTTTGCACGCATAAAAACTTGACATGTGAATATTTCTGTTTCTTTCAATGGAAACGTGTTATTATGCTTACAAAAGGGTTATTTAAGTATAAACCACCATTTGGGAGTGAATTCCATTAGTTTTGAGCAATATCAAAATTGAAAGGTCAGAATCACATTGTTGGTCAAAAAGTGCTTCTCTCGCTCTGAAAAGCATTTTGCACACATAAAAACTTGACATGTGAATATTTCTGTTACTTTCAATGGAAACGTGTTATTATGCTTACAAAAGGGTTATTTAAGCATAAACCACCATTTGGGAGTGAATTCCATTAGTTTTGAGCAATATCAACATTGTAAGGTAAAAATCACATTGTTGGTCAAAAAGTGCTTCTCTCGCTCTGAAAAGCATTTTGCACGCATAAAAACTTGACATGTGAATATTTCTGTTACTTTCAATGGAAACGTGTTATTATGCTTACAAAAGGGTTATTTAAGCATAAACCACCATTTGGGAGTGAATTCCATTAGTTTTGAGCAATATCAAAATTGAAAGGTCAGAGTCACATTGTTGGTCAAAAAGTGCTTCTCTCGCTCTGAAAAGCATTTTGCACGCATAAAAACTTGACATGTGAATATTTCTGTTTCTTTCAATGGAAACGTGTTATTATGCTTACAAAAGGGTTATTTAAGCATAAACCACCATTTGGGAGTGAATTCCATTAGTTTTGAGCAATATCAAAATTGAAAGGTCAGAATCACATTGTTGGTCAAAAAGTGCTTCTCTCGCTCTGAAAAGCATTTTGCACACATAAAAACTTGACATGTGAATATTTCTGTTACTTTCAATGGAAACGTGTTATTATGCTTACAAAAGGGTTATTTAAGCATAAACCACCATTTGGGAGTGAATTCCATTAGTTTTGAGCAATATCAAAATTGAAAGGTCAGAGTCACATTGTTGGTCAAAAAGTGCTTCTCTCGCTCTGAAAAGCATTTTGCACGCATAAAAACTTGACATGTGAATATTTCTGTTTCTTTCAATGGAAACGTGTTATTATGATTACAAAAGGGTTATTTAAGCATAAACCACCATTTGGGAGTGAATTCCATTAGTTTTGAGCAATATCAAAATTGAAAGGTCAGAGTCACATTGTTGGTCAAAAAGTGCTTCTCTCGCTCTGAAAAGCATTTTGCACGCATAAAAACTTGACATGTGAATATTTCTGTTTCTTTCAATGGAAACGTGTTATTATGCTTACAAAAGGGTTATTTAAGCATAAACCACCATTTGGGAGTGAATTCCATTAGTTTTGAGCAATATCAAAATTGAAAGGTCAGAATCACATTGTTGGTCAAAAAGTGCTTCTCTCGCTCTGAAAAGCATTTTGCACACATAAAAACTTGACATGTGAATATTTCTGTTACTTTCAATGGAAACGTGTTATTATGCTTACAAAAGGGTTATTTAAGCATAAACCACCATTTGGGAGTGAATTCCATTAGTTTTGAGCAATATCAACATTGTAAGGTAAAAATCACATTGTTGGTCAAAAAGTGCTTCTCTCGCTCTGAAAAGCATTTTGCACACATAAAAACTTGACATGTGAATATTTCTGTTACTTTCAATGGAAACGTGTAATTATGCTTACAAAAGGGTTATTTAAGCATAAACCACCATTTGGGAGTGAATTCCATTAGTTTTGAGCAATATCAACATTGTAAGGTAAAAATCACATTGTTGGTCAAAAAATGCTTCTCTCGCTCTGAAAAGCATTTTGCACACATAAAAACTTGACATGTGAATATTTCTGTTACTTTCAATGGAAACGTGTTATTATGCTTACAAAAGGGTTATTTAAGCATAAACCACCATTTGGGAGTGAATTCCATTAGTTTTGAGCAATATCAAAATTGAAAGGTCAGAGTCACATTGTTGGTCAAAAAGTGCTTCTCTCGCTCTGAAAAGCATTTTGCACGCATAAAAACTTGACATGTGAATATTTCTGTTACTTTCAATGGAAACGTGTTATTATGCTTACAAAAGGGTTATTTAAGCATAAACCACCATTTGGGAGTGAATTCCATTAGTTTTGAGCAATATCAAAATTGAAAGGTCAGAATCACATTGTTGGTCAAAAAGTGCTTCTCTCGCTCTGAAAAGCATTTTGCACACATAAAAACTTGACATGTGAATATTTCTGTTACTTTCAATGGAAACGTGTTATTATGCTTACAAAAGGGTTATTTAAGCATAAACCACCATTTGGGAGTGAATTCCATTAGTTTTGAGCAATATCAACATTGTAAGGTAAAAATCACATTGTTGGTCAAAAAGTGCTTCTCTCGCTCTGAAAAGCATTTTGCACGCATAAAAACTTGACATGTGAATATTTCTGTTACTTTCAATGGAAACGTGTTATTATGCTTACAAAAGGGTTATTTAAGCATAAACCACCATTTGGGAGTGAATTCCATTAGTTTTGAGCAATATCAAAATTGAAAGGTCAGAATCACATTGTTGGTCAAAAAGTGCTTCTCTCGCTCTGAAAAGCATTTTGCACGCATAAAAACTTGACATGTGAATATTTCTGTTACTTTCAATGGAAACGTGTTATTATGCTTACAAAAGGGTTATTTAAGCATAAACCACCATTTGGGAGTGAATTCCATTAGTTTTGAGCAATATCAACATTGTAAGGTAAAAATCACATTGTTGGTCAAAAAGTGCTTCTCTCGCTCTGAAAAGCATTTTGCACGCATAAAAACTTGACATGTGAATATTTCTGTTACTTTCAATGGAAACGTGTTATTATGCTTACAAAAGGGTTATTTAAGCATAAACCACCATTTGGGAGTGAATTCCATTAGTTTTGAGCAATATCAAAATTGAAAGGTCAGAGTCACATTGTTGGTCAAAAAGTGCTTCTCTCGCTCTGAAAAGCATTTTGCCCGCATAAAAACTTGACATGTGAATATTTCTGTTTCTTTCAATGGAAACGTGTTATTATGCTTACAAAAGGGTTATTTAAGCATAAACCACCATTTGGGAGTGAATTCCATTAGTTTTGAGCAATATCAAAATTGAAAGGTCAGAATCACATTGTTGGTCAAAAAGTGCTTCTCTCGCTCTGAAAAGCATTTTGCACACATAAAAACTTGACATGTGAATATTTCTGTTACTTTCAATGGAAACGTGTTATTATGCTTACAAAAGGGTTATTTAAGCATAAACCACCATTTGGGAGTGAATTCCATTAGTTTTGAGCAATATCAAAATTGAAAGGTCAGAGTCACATTGTTGGTCAAAAAGTGCTTCTCTCGCTCTGAAAAGCATTTTGCACGCATAAAAACTTGACATGTGAATATTTCTGTTTCTTTCAATGGAAACGTGTTATTATGCTTACAAAAGGGTTATTTAAGCATAAACCACCATTTGGGAGTGAATTCCATTAGTTTTGAGCAATATCAAAATTGAAAGGTCAGAATCACATTGTTGGTCAAAAAGTGCTTCTCTCGCTCTGAAAAGCATTTTGCACACATAAAAACTTGACATGTGAATATTTCTGTTTCTTTCAATTCAAACGTGTTATTATGCTTACAAAAGGGTTATTTAAGCATAAACCACCATTTGGGAGTGAATTCCATTAGTTTTGAGCAATATCAACATTGTAAGGTAAAAATCACATTGTTGGTCAAAAAGTGCTTCTCTCGCTCTGAAAAGCATTTTGCACGCATAAAAACTTGACATGTGAATATTTCTGTTTCTTTCAATGGAAACGTGTTATTATGCTTACAAAAGGGTTATTTAAGCATAAACCACCATTTGGGAGTGAATTCCATTAGTTTTGAGCAATATCAAAATTGAAAGGTCAGAATCACATTGTTGGTCAAAAAGTGCTTCTCTCGCTCTGAAAAGCATTTTGCACACATAAAAACTTGACATGTGAATATTTCTGTTACTTTCAATGGAAACGTGTTATTATGCTTACAAAAGGGTTATTTAAGCATAAACCACCATTTGGGAGTGAATTCCATTAGTTTTGAGCAATATCAACATTGTAAGGTAAAAATCACATTGTTGGTCAAAAAGTCCTTCTCTCGCTCTGAAAAGCATTTTGCACGCATAAAAACTTGACATGTGAATATTTCTGTTTCTTTCAATTCAAACGTGTTATTATGCTTACAAAAGGGTTATTTAAGCATAAACCACCATTTGGGAGTGAGTTCCATTAGTTTTGAGCAATATCAACATTGTAAGGTCAGAATCACATTGTTGGTCAAAAAGTGCTTCTCTCGCTCTGAAAAGCATTTTGCACACATAAAAACTAGAAACGTGAATATTTCTGTTACTTTCAATGGAAACGTGTTATTATGCTTACAAAAGGGTTATTTAAGCATAAACCACCATTTGGGAGTGAATTCCATTAGTTTTGAGTAATATCAACATTGTAAGGTAAAAATCACATTGTTGGTCAAAAAGTGCTTCTCTCGCTCTGAAAAGCATTTTGCACGCATAAAAACTTGACATGTGAATATTTCTGTTTCTTTCAATGGAAACGTGTTATTATGCTTACAAAAGGGTTATTTAAGCATAAACCACCATTTGGGAGTGAATTCCATTAGTTTTGAGTAATATCAACATTGTAAGGTAAAAATCACATTGTTGGTCAAAAAGTGCTTCTCTCGCTCTGAAAAGCATTTTGCACGCATAAAAACTTGACATGTGAATATTTCTGTTTCTTTCAATGGAAACGTGTTATTATGCTTACAAAAGGGTTATTTAAGCATAAACCACCATTTGGGAGTGAATTCCATTAGTTTTGAGCAATATCAAAATTGAAAGGTCAGAATCACATTGTTGGTCAAAAAGTCCTTCTCTCGCTCTGAAAAGCATTTTGCACACATAAAAACTTGACATGTGAATATTTCTGTTACTTTCAATGGAAACGTGTTATTATGCTTACAAAAGGGTTATTTAAGCATAAACCACCATTTGGGAGTGAATTCCATTAGTTTTGAGTAATATCAAAATTGAAAGGTCAGAGTCACATTGTTGGTCAAAAAGTGCTTCTCTCGCTCTGAAAAGCATTTTGCACGCATAAAAACTTGACATGTGAATATTTCTGTTTCTTTCAATGGAAACGTGTTATTATGCTTACAAAAGGGTTATTTAAGTATAAACCACCATTTGGGAGTGAATTCCATTAGTTTTGAGCAATATCAAAATTGAAAGGTCAGAATCACATTGTTGGTCTAAAAGTGCTTCTCTCGCTCTGAAAAGCATTTTGCACACATAAAAACTTGACATGTGAATATTTCTGTTACTTTCAATGGAAACGTGTTATTATGCTTACAAAAGGGTTATTTAAGCATAAACCACCATTTGGGAGTGAATTCCATTAGTTTTGAGCAATATCAACATTGTAAGGTAAAAATCACATTGTTGGTCAAAAAGTGCTTCTCTCGCTCTGAAAAGCATTTTGCACGCATAAAAACTTGACATGTGAATATTTCTGTTACTTTCAATGGAAACGTGTTATTATGCTTACAAAAGGGTTATTTAAGCATAAACCACCATTTGGGAGTGAATTCCATTAGTTTTGAGCAATATCAAAATTGAAAGGTCAGAATCACATTGTTGGTCAAAAAGTGCTTCTCTCGCTCTGAAAAGCATTTTGCACACATAAAAACTTGACATGTGAATATTTCTGTTACTTTCAATGGAAACGTGTTATTATGCTTACAAAATGGTTATGTAAGCATAAACCACCATTTGGGAGTGAATTCCATTAGTTTTGAGCAATATCAAAATTGATAGGTCAGAGTCACATTGTTGGTCAAAAAGTGCTTCTCTCGCTCTGAAAAGCATTTTGCACGCATAAAAACTTGACATGTGAATATTTCTGTTTCTTTCAATTCAAACGTGTTATTATGCTTACAAAAGGGTTATTTAAGCATAAACCACCATTTGGGAGTGAATTCCATTAGTTTTGAGCAATATCAAAATTGAAAGGTCAGAGTCACATTGTTGGTCAAAAAGTGCTTCTCTCGCTCTGAAAAGCATTTTGCACACATAAAAACTTGACATGTGAATATTTCTGTTACTTTCAATGGAAACGTGTTATTATGCTTACAAAAGGGTTATTTAAGCATAAACCACCATTTGGGAGTGAATTCCATTAGTTTTGAGCAATATCAACATTGTAAGGTAAAAATCACATTGTTGGTCAAAAAGTCCTTCTCTCGCTCTGAAAAGCATTTTGCACGCATAAAAACTTGACATGTGAATATTTCTGTTTCTTTCAATTCAAACGTGTTATTATGCTTACAAAAGGGTTATTTAAGCATAAACCACCATTTGGGAGTGAGTTCCATTAGTTTTGAGCAATATCAACATTGTAAGGTCAGAATCACATTGTTGGTCAAAAAGTGCTTCTCTCGCTCTGAAAAGCATTTTGCACACATAAAAACTTGAAACGTGAATATTTCTGTTACTTTCAATGGAAACGTGTTATTATGCTTACAAAAGGGTTATTTAAGCATAAACCACCATTTGGGAGTGAATTCCATTCGTTTTGAGTAATATCAACATTGTAAGGTAAAAATCACATTGTTGGTCAAAAAGTGCTTCTCTCGCTCTGAAAAGCATTTTGCACGCATAAAAACTTGACATGTGAATATTTCTGTTACTTTCAATGGAAACGTGTTATTATGCTTACAAAAGGGTTATTTAAGCATAAACCACCATTTGGGAGTGAATTCCATTAGTTTTGAGCAATATCAAAATTGAAAGGTCAGAATCACATTGTTGGTCAAAAAGTGCTTCTCTCGCTCTGAAAAGCATTTTGCACGCATAAAAACTTGACATGTGAATATTTCTGTTACTTTCAATGGAAACGTGTTATTATGCTTACAAAAGGGTTATTTAAGCATAAACCACCATTTGGGAGTGAATTCCATTAGTTTTGAGCAATATCAAAATTGAAAGGTCAGAATCACATTGTTGGTCAAAAAGTGCTTCTCTCGCTCTGAAAAGCATTTTGCACACATAAAAACTTGACATGTGAATATTTCTGTTTCTTTCAATTCAAACGTGTTATTATGCTTACAAAAGGGTTATTTAAGCATAAACCACCATTTGGGAGTGAATTCCATTAGTTTTGAGCAATATCAAAATTGAAAGGTCAGAGTCACATTGTTGGTCAAAAAGTGCTTCTCTCGCTCTGAAAAGCATTTTGCACACATAAAAACTTGACATGTGAATATTTCTGTTACTTTCAATGGAAACGTGTTATTATGCTTACAAAAGGGTTATTTAAGCATAAACCACCATTTGGGACTGAATTCCATTAGTTTTGAGCAATATCAACATTGTAAGGTAAAAATCACATTGTTGGTCAAAAAGTCCTTCTCTCGCTCTGAAAAGCATTTTGCACGCATAAAAACTTGACATGTGAATATTTCTGTTTCTTTCAATTCAAACGTGTTATTATGCTTACAAAAGGGCTATTTAAGCATTAACCACCATTTGGGAGTGAGTTCCATTAGTTTTGAGCAATATCAACATTGTAAGGTCAGAATCACATTGTTGGTCAAAAAGTGCTTCTCTCGCTCTGAAAAGCATTTTGCACACATAAAAACTAGAAACGTGAATATTTCTGTTACTTTCAATGGAAACGTGTTATTATGCTTACAAAAGGGTTATTTAAGCATAAACCACCATTTGGGAGTGAATTCCATTCGTTTTGAGTAATATCAACATTGTAAAGTAAAAATCACATTGTTGGTCAAAAAGTGCTTCTCTCGCTCTGAAAAGCATTTTGCACGCATAAAAACTTGACATGTGAATATTTCTGTTACTTTCAATGGAAACGTGTTATTATGCTTACAAAAGGGTTATTTAAGCATAAACCACCATTTGGGAGTGAATTCCATTAGTTTTGAGCAATATCAAAATTGAAAGGTCAGAGTCACATTGTTGGTCAAAAAGTGCTTCTCTCGCTCTGAAAAGCATTTTGCACGCATAAAAACTTGACATGTGAATATTTCTGTTTCTTTCAATGGAAACGTGTTATTATGCTTACAAAAGGGTTATTTAAGCATAAACCACCATTTGGGAGTGAATTCCATTAGTTTTGAGCAATATCAAAATTGAAAGGTCAGAATCACATTGTTGGTCAAAAAGTGCTTCTCTCGCTCTGAAAAGCATTTTGCACACATAAAAACTTGACATGTGAATATTTCTGTTACTTTCAATGGAAACGTGTTATTATGCTTACAAAAGGGTTATTTAAGCATAAACCACCATTTGGGAGTGAATTCCATTAGTTTTGAGCAATATCAAAATTGAAAGGTCAGAATCACATTGTTGGTCAAAAAGTGCTTCTCTCGCTCTGAAAAGCATTTTGCACACATAAAAACTTGACATGTGAATATTTCTGTTACTTTCAATGGAAACGTGTTATTATGCTTACAAAAGGGTTATTTAAGCATAAACCACCATTTGGGAGTGAATTCCATTAGTTTTGAGCAATATCAAAATTGAAAGGTCAGAGTCACATTGTTGGTCAAAAAGTGCTTCTCTCGCTCTGAAAAGCATTTTGCACGCATAAAAACTTGACATGTGAATATTTCTGTTTCTTTCAATGGAAACGTGTTATTATGCTTACAAAAGGGTTATTTAAGCATAAACCACCATTTGGGAGTGAATTCCATTAGTTTTGAGCAATATCAAAATTGAAAGGTCAGAATCACATTGTTGGTCAAAAAGTGCTTCTCTCGCTCTGAAAAGCATTTTGCACACATAAAAACTTGACATGTGAATATTTCTGTTACTTTCAATGGAAACGTGTTATTATGCTTACAAAAGGGTTATTTAAGCATAAACCACCATTTGGGAGTGAATTCCATTAGTTTTGAGCAATATCAACATTGTAAGGTAAAAATCACATTGTTGGTCAAAAAGTCCTTCTCTCGCTCTGAAAAGCATTTTGCACGCATAAAAACTTGACATGTGAATATTTCTGTTTCTTTCAATTCAAACGTGTTATTATGCTTACAAAAGGGTTATTTAAGCATAAACCACCATTTGGGAGTGAATTCCATTAGTTTTGAGTAATATCAACATTGTAAGGTAAAAATCACATTGTTGGTCAAAAAGTGCTTCTCTCGCTCTGAAAAGCATTTTGCACGCATAAAAACTTGACATGTGAATATTTCTGTTTCTTTCAATGGAAACGTGTTATTATGCTTACAAAAGGGTTATTTAAGCATAAACCACCATTTGGGAGTGAATTCCATTAGTTTTGAGTAATATCAACATTGTAAGGTAAAAATCACATTGTTGGTCAAAAAGTGCTTCTCTCGCTCTGAAAAGCATTTTGCACGCATAAAAACTTGACATGTGAATATTTCTGTTACTTTCAATGGAAACGTGTTATTATGCTTACAAAAGGGTTATTTAAGCATAAACCACCATTTGGGAGTGAATTCCATTAGTTTTGAGCAATATCAAAATTGAAAGGTAAGAGTCACATTGTTGGTCAAAAAGTGCTTCTCTCGCTCTGAAAAGCATTTTGCACGCATAAAAACTTGACATGTGAATATTTCTGTTTCTTTCAATGGAAACGTGTTATTATGCTTACAAAAGGGTTATTTAAGCATAAACCACCATTTGGGAGTGAATTCCATTAGTTTTGAGCAATATCAAAATTGAAAGGTCAGAATCACATTGTTGGTCAAAAAGTGCTTCTCTCGCTCTGAAAAGCATTTTGCACACATACAAACTTGACATGTGAATATTTCTGTTACTTTCAATGGAAACGTGTTATTATGCTTACAAAAGGGTTATTTAAGCATAAACCACCATTTGGGAGTGAATTCCATTAGTTTTGAGCAATATCAACATTGTAAGGTAAAAATCACATTGTTGGTCAAAAAGTGCTTCTCTCGCTCTGAAAAGCATTTTGCACGCATAAAAACTTGACATGTGAATATTTCTGTTTCTTTCAATGGAAACGTGTTATTATGCTTACAAAAGGGTTATTTAAGCATAAACCACCATTTGGGAGTGAATTCCATTAGTTTTGAGCAATATCAAAATTGAAAGGTCAGAATCACATTGTTGGTCAAAAAGTGCTTCTCTCGCTCTGAAAAGCATTTTGCACACATAAAAACTTGACATGTGAATATTTCTGTTACTTTCAATGGAAACGTGTTATTATGCTTACAAAAGGGTTATTTAAGCATAAACCACCATTTGGGAGTGAATTCCATTAGTTTTGAGCAATATCAAAATTGAAAGGTCAGAATCACATTGTTGGTCAAAAAGTGCTTCTCTCGCTCTGAAAAGCATTTTGCACACATAAAAACTTGACATGTGAATATTTCTGTTACTTTCAATGGAAACGTGTTATTATGCTTACAAAAGGGTTATTTAAGCATAAACCACCATTTGGGAGTGAATTCCATTAGTTTTGAGCAATATCAAAATTGAAAGGTCAGAGTCACATTGTTGGTCAAAAAGTGCTTCTCTCGCTCTGAAAAGCATTTTGCACGCATAAAAACTTGACATGTGAATATTTCTGTTTCTTTCAATGGAAACGTGTTATTATGCTTACAAAAGGGTTATTTAAGCATAAACCACCATTTGGGAGTGAATTCCATTAGTTTTGAGCAATATCAAAATTGAAAGGTCAGAATCACATTGTTGGTCAAAAAGTGCTTCTCTCGCTCTGAAAAGCATTTTGCACACATAAAAACTTGACATGTGAATATTTCTGTTACTTTCAATGGAAACGTGTTATTATGCTTACAAAAGGGTTATTTAAGCATAAACCACCATTTGGGAGTGAATTCCATTAGTTTTGAGCAATATCAACATTGTAAGGTAAAAATCACATTGTTGGTCAAAAAGTCCTTCTCTCGCTCTGAAAAGCATTTTGCACGCATAAAAACTTGACATGTGAATATTTCTGTTTCTTTCAATTCAAACGTGTTATTATGCTTACAAAAGGGTTATTTAAGCATAAACCACCATTTGGGAGTGAATTCCATTAGTTTTGAGTAATATCAACATTGTAAGGTAAAAATCACATTGTTGGTCAAAAAGTGCTTCTCTCGCTCTGAAAAGCATTTTGCACGCATAAAAACTTGACATGTGAATATTTCTGTTTCTTTCAATGGAAACGTGTTATTATGCTTACAAAAGGGTTATTTAAGCATAAACCACCATTTGGGAGTGAATTCCATTAGTTTTGAGTAATATCAACATTGTAAGGTAAAAATCACATTGTTGGTCAAAAAGTGCTTCTCTCGCTCTGAAAAGCATTTTGCACGCATAAAAACTTGACATGTGAATATTTCTGTTACTTTCAATGGAAACGTGTTATTATGCTTACAAAAGGGTTATTTAAGCATAAACCACCATTTGGGAGTGAATTCCATTAGTTTTGAGCAATATCAAAATTGAAAGGTAAGAGTCACATTGTTGGTCAAAAAGTGCTTCTCTCGCTCTGAAAAGCATTTTGCACGCATAAAAACTTGACATGTGAATATTTCTGTTTCTTTCAATGGAAACGTGTTATTATGCTTACAAAAGGGTTATTTAAGCATAAACCACCATTTGGGAGTGAATTCCATTAGTTTTGAGCAATATCAAAATTGAAAGGTCAGAATCACATTGTTGGTCAAAAAGTGCTTCTCTCGCTCTGAAAAGCATTTTGCACACATACAAACTTGACATGTGAATATTTCTGTTACTTTCAATGGAAACGTGTTATTATGCTTACAAAAGGGTTATTTAAGCATAAACCACCATTTGGGAGTGAATTCCATTAGTTTTGAGCAATATCAACATTGTAAGGTAAAAATCACATTGTTGGTCAAAAAGTGCTTCTCTCGCTCTGAAAAGCATTTTGCACGCATAAAAACTTGACATGTGAATATTTCTGTTACTTTCAATGGAAACGTGTTATTATGCTTACAAAAGGGTTATTTAAGCATAAACCACCATTTGGGAGTGAATTCCATTAGTTTTGAGCAATATCAAAATTGAAAGGTCAGAATCACATTGTTGGTCAAAAAGTGCTTCTCTCGCTCTGAAAAGCATTTTGCACGCATAAAAACTTGACATGTGAATATTTCTGTTACTTTCAATGGAAACGTGTTATTATGCTTACAAAATGGTTATGTAAGCATAAACCACCATTTGGGAGTGAATTCCATTAGTTTTGAGCAATATCAAAATTGAAAGGTCAGAGTCACATTGTTGGTCAAAAAGTGCTTCTCTCGCTCTGAAAAGCATTTTGCACGCATAAAAACTTGACATGTGAAAATTTCTGTTTCTTTCAATTCAAACGTGTTATTATGCTTACAAAAGGGTTATTTAAGCATAAACCACCATTTGGGAGTGAATTCCATTAGTTTTGAGCAATATCAAAATTGAAAGGTAAGAGTCACATTGTTGGTCAAAAAAGTGCTTCTCTCGCTCTGAAAAGCATTTTGCACGCATAAAAACTTGACATGTGAATATTTCTGTTTCTTTCAATGGAAACGTGTTATTATGCTTACAAAAGGGTTATTTAAGCATAAACCACCATTTGGGAGTGAATTCCATTAGTTTTGAGCAATATCAAAATTGAAAGGTCAGAATCACATTGTTGGTCAAAAAGTGCTTCTCTCGCTCTGAAAAGCATTTTGCACACATAAAAACTTGACATGTGAATATTTCTGTTACTTTCAATGGAAACGTGTTATTATGCTTACAAAAGGGTTATTTAAGCATAAACCACCATTTGGGAGTGAATTCCATTAGTTTTGAGCAATATCAAAATTGAAAGGTCAGAGTCACATTGTTGGTCAAAAAGTGCTTCTCTCGCTCTGAAAAGCATTTTGCACGCATAAAAACTTGACGTGTGAATATTTCTGTTTCTTTCAATGGAAACGTGTTATTATGCTTACAAAAGGGTTATTTAAGCATAAACCACCATTTGGGAGTGAATTCCATTAGTTTTGAGCAATATCAACATTGTAAGGTAAAAATCACATTGTTGGTCAAAAAGTGCTTCTCTCGCTCTGAAAAGCATTTTGCACGCATAAAAACTTGACATGTGAATATTTCTGTTACTTTCAATGGAAACGTGTTATTATGCTTACAAAAGGGTTATTTAAGCATAAACCACCATTTGGGAGTGAATTCCATTAGTTTTGAGCAATATCAAAATTGAAAGGTCAGAATCACATTGTTGGTCAAAAAGTGCTTCTCTCGCTCTGAAAAGCATTTTGCACGCATAAAAACTTGACATGTGAATATTTCTGTTACTTTCAATGGAAACGTGTTATTATGCTTACAAAATGGTTATGTAAGCATAAACCACCATTTGGGAGTGAATTCCATTAGTTTTGAGCAATAGCAAAATTGAAAGGTCAGAGTCACATTGTTGGTCAAAAAGTGCTTCTCTCGCTCTGAAAAGCATTTTGCACGCATAAAAACTTGACATGTGAATATTTCTGTTTCTTTCAATTCAAACGTGTTATTATGCTTACAAAAGGGTTATTTAAGCATAAACCACCATTTGGGAGTGAATTCCATTAGTTTTGAGCAATATCAAAATTGAAAGGTCAGAGTCACATTGTTGGTCAAAAAGTGCTTCTCTCGCTCTGAAAAGCATTTTGCACGCATAAAAACTTGACATGTGAATATTTCTGTTTCTTTCAATTCAAACGTGTTATTATGCTTACAAAAGGGTCATTTAAGCATAAACCACCATTTGGGAGTGAATTCCATTAGTTTTGAGCAATATCAAAATTGAAAGGTCAGAGTCACATTGTTGGTCAAAAAGTGCTTCTCTCGCTCTGAAAAGCATTTTGCACACATAAAAACTTGACATGTGAATATTTCTGTTACTTTCAATGGAAACGTGTTATTATGCTTACAAAAGGGTTATTTAAGCATAAACCACCATTTGGGAGTGAATTCCATTAGTTTTGAGCAATATCAACATTGTAAGGTAAAAATCACATTGTTGGTCAAAAAGTCCTTCTCTCGCTCTGAAAAGCATTTTGCACGCATAAAAACTTGACATGTGAATATTTCTGTTTCTTTCAATTCAAACGTGTTATTATGCTTACAAAAGGGTTATTTAAGCATAAACCACCATTTGGGAGTGAGTTCCATTAGTTTTGAGCAATATCAACATTGTAAGGTCAGAATCACATTGTTGGTCAAAAAGTGCTTCTCTCGCTCTGAAAAGCATTTTGCACACATAAAAACTAGAAACGTGAATATTTCTGTTACTTTCAATGGAAACGTGTTATTATGCTTACAAAAGGGTTATTTAAGCATAAACCACCATTTGGGAGTGAATTCCATTTGTTTTGAGTAATATCAACATTGTAAGGTAAAAATCACATTGTTGGTCAAAAAGTGCTTCTCTCGCTCTGAAAAGCATTTTGCACGCATAAAAACTTGACATGTGAATATTTCTGTTACTTTCAATGGAAACGTGTTATTATGCTTACAAAAGGGTTATTTAAGCATAAACCACCATTTGGGAGTGAATTCCATTAGTTTTGAGCAATATCAAAATTGAAAGGTCAGAGTCACATTGTTGGTCAAAAAGTGCTTCTCTCGCTCTGAAAAGCATTTTGCACGCATAAAAACTTGACATGTGAATATTTCTGTTTCTTTCAATGGAAACGTGTTATTATGCTTACAAAAGGGTTATTTAAGCATAAACCACCATTTGGGAGTGAATTCCATTAGTTTTGAGCAATATCAAAATTGAAAGGTCAGAGTCACATTGTTGGTCAAAAAGTGCTTCTCTCGCTCTGAAAAGCATTTTGCACGCATAAAAACTTGACATGTGAATATTTCTGTTTCTTTCAATGGAAACGTGTTATTATGCTTACAAAAGGGTTATTTAAGCATAAACCACCATTTGGGAGTGAATTCCATTAGTTTTGAGCAATATCAAAATTGAAAGGTCAGAATCACATTGTTGGTCAAAAAGTGCTTCTCTCGCTCTGAAAGCATTTTGCACACATAAAAACTTGACATGTGAATATTTCTGTTACTTTCAATGGAAACGTGTTATTATGCTTACAAAAGGGTTATTTAAGCATAAACCACCATTTGGGAGTGAATTCCATTAGTTTTGAGCAATATCAAAATTGAAAGGTCAGAGTCACATTGTTGGTCAAAAAGTGCTTCTCTCGCTTTGAAAAGCATTTTGCACGCATAAAAACTTGACATGTGAATATTTCTGTTTCTTTCAATGGAAATGTGTTATTATGATTACAAAAGGGTTATTTAAGCATAAACCACCATTTGGGAGTGAATTCCATTAGTTTTGAGCAATATCAAAATTGAAAGGTCAGAGTCACATTGTTGGTCAAAAAGTGCTTCTCTCGCTCTGAAAAGCATTTTGCACGCATAAAAACTTGACATGTGAATATTTCTGTTTCTTTCAATGGAAACGTGTTATTATGCTTACAAAAGGGTTATTTAAGCATAAACCACCATTTGGGAGTGAATTCCATTAGTTTTGAGCAATATCAAAATTGAAAGGTCAGAATCACATTGTTGGTCAAAAAGTGCTTCTCTCGCTCTGAAAAGCATTTTGCACACATAAAAACTTGACATGTGAATATTTCTGTTACTTTCAATGGAAACGTGTTATTATGCTTACAAAAGGGTTATTTAAGCATAAACCACCATTTGGGAGTGAATTCCATTAGTTTTGAGCAATATCAACATTGTAAGGTAAAAATCACATTGTTGGTCAAAAAGTGCTTCTCTCGCTCTGAAAAGCATTTTGCACACATAAAAACTTGACATGTGAATATTTCTGTTACTTTCAATGGAAACGTGTTATTATGCTTACAAAAGGGTTATTTAAGCATAAACCACCATTTGGGAGTGAATTCCATTAGTTTTGAGCAATATCAACATTGTAAGGTAAAAATCACATTGTTGGTCAAAAAGTGCTTCTCTCGCTCTGAAAAGCATTTTGCACGCATAAAAACTTGACATGTGAATATTTCTGTTTCTTTCAATGGAAACGTGTTATTATGCTTACAAAAGGGTTATTTAAGCATAAACCACCATTTGGGAGTGAATTCCATTAGTTTTGAGCAATATCAAAATTGAAAGGTCAGAATCACATTGTTGGTCAAAAAGTGCTTCTCTCGCTCTGAAAAGCATTTTGCACACATAAAAACTTGACATGTGAATATTTCTGTTACTTTCAATGGAAACGTGTTATTATGCTTACAAAAGGGTTATTTAAGCATAAACCACCATTTGGGAGTGAATTCCATTAGTTTTGAGCAATATCAAAATTGAAAGGTCAGAATCACATTGTTGGTCAAAAAGTGCTTCTCTCGCTCTGAAAAGCATTTTGCACACATAAAAACTTGACATGTGAATATTTCTGTTACTTTCAATGGAAACGTGTTATTATGCTTACAAAAGGGTTATTTAAGCATAAACCACCATTTGGGAGTGAATTCCATTAGTTTTGAGCAATATCAAAATTGAAAGGTCAGAATCACATTGTTGGTCAAAAAGTGCTTCTCTCGCTCTGAAAAGCATTTTGCACACATAAAAACTTGACATGTGAATATTTCTGTTACTTTCAATGGAAACGTGTTATTATGCTTACAAAAGGGTTATTTAAGCATAAACCACCATTTGGGAGTGAATTCCATTAGTTTTGAGTAATATCAACATTGTAAGGTCAGAGTCACATTGTTGGTCAAAAAGTGCTTCTCTCGCTCTGAAAAGCATTTTGCACGCATAAAAACTTGACATGTGAATATTTCTGTTTCTTTCAATGGAAACGTGTTATTATGCTTACAAAAGGGTTATTTAAGCATAAACCACCATTTGGGAGTGAATTCCATTAGTTTTGAGCAATATCAAAATTGAAAGGTCAGAATCACATTGTTGGTCAAAAAGTGCTTCTCTCGCTCTGAAAAGCATTTTGCACACATAAAAACTTGACATGTGAATATTTCTGTTACTTTAAATGGAAACGTGTTATTATGCTTACAAAAGGGTTATTTAAGCATAAACCACCATTTGGGAGTGAATTCCATTAGTTTTGAGCAATATCAACATTGTAAGGTAAAAATCACATTGTTGGTCAAAAAGTCCTTCTCTCGCTCTGAAAAGCATTTTGCACGCATAAAAACTTGACATGTGAATATTTCTGTTTCTTTTAATTCAAACGTGTTATTATGCTTACAAAAGGGTTATTTAAGCATAAACCACCATTTGGGAGTGAGTTCCATTAGTTTTGAGCAATATCAACATTGTAATGTCAGAATCACATTGTTGGTCAAAAAGTGCTTCTCTCGCTCTGAAAAGCATTTTGCACACATAAAAACTTGACATGTGAATATTTCTGTTACTTTCAATGGAAACGTGTTATTATGCTTACAAAAGGGTTATTTAAGCATAAACCACCATTTGGGAGTGAATTCCATTAGTTTTGAGCAATATCAAAATTGAAAGGTCAGAGTCACATTGTTGGTCAAAAAGTGCTTCTCTCGCTCTGAAAAGCATTTTGCACGCATAAAAACTTGACATGTGAATATTTCTGTTTCTTTCAATGGAAACGTGTTATTATGCTTACAAAAGGGTTATTTAAGCATAAACCACCATTTGGGAGTGAATTCCATTAGTTTTGAGCAATATCAAAATTGAAAGGTCAGAATCACATTGTTGGTCAAAAAGTGCTTCTCTCGCTCTGAAAAGCATTTTGCACGCATAAAAACTTGACATGTGAATATTTCTGTTTCTTTCAATGGAAACGTGTTATTATGCTTACAAAAGGGTTATTTAAGCATAAACCACCATTTGGGAGTGAATTCCATTAGTTTTGAGCAATATCAAAATTGAAAGGTCAGAATCACATTGTTGGTCAAAAAGTGCTTCTCTCGCTCTGAAAAGCATTTTGCACACATAAAAACTTGACATGTGAATATTTCTGTTACTTTCAATGGAAACGTGTTATTATGCTTACAAAAGGGTTATTTAAGCATAAACCACCATTTGGGAGTGAATTCCATTAGTTTTGAGCAATATCAAAATTGAAAGGTCAGAATCACATTGTTGGTCAAAAAGTGCTTCTCTCGCTCTGAAAAGCATTTTGCACACATAAAAACTTGACATGTGAATATTTCTGTTACTTTCAATGGAAACGTGTTATTATGCTTACAAAAGGGTTATTTAAGCAAAAACCACCATTTGGGAGTGAATTCCATTAGTTTTGAGCAATATCAAAATTGAAAGGTCAGAATCACATTGTTGGTCAAAAAGTGCTTCTCTCGCTCTGAAAAGCATTTTGCACACATAAAAACTTGACATGTGAATATTTCTGTTACTTTCAATGGAAACGTGTTATTATGCTTACAAAAGGGTTATTTAAGCATAAACCACCATTTGGGAGTGAATTCCATTAGTTTTGAGTAATATCAACATTGTAAGGTAAAAATCACATTGTTGGTCAAAAAGTGCTTCTCTCGCTCTGAAAAGCATTTTGCACGCATAAAAACTTGACATGTGAATATTTCTGTTTCTTTCAATGGAAACGTGTTATTATGCTTACAAAAGGGTTATTTAAGCATAAACCACCATTTGGGAGTGAATTCCATTAGTTTTGAGTAATATCAACATTGTAAGGTAAAAATCACATTGTTGGTCAAAAAGTGCTTCTCTCGCTCTGAAAAGCATTTTGCACGCATAAAAACTTGACATGTGAATATTTCTGTTTCTTTCAATGGAAACGTGTTATTATGCTTACAAAAGGGTTATTTAAGCATAAACCACCATTTGGGAGTGAATTCCATTAGTTTTGAGCAATATCAAAATTGAAAGGTCAGAATCACATTGTTGGTCAAAAAGTGCTTCTCTCGCTCTGAAAAGCATTTTGCACGCATAAAAACTTGACATGTGAATATTTCTGTTTCTTTCAATGGAAACGTGTTATTATGCTTACAAAAGGGTTATTTAAGTATAAACCACCATTTGGGAGTGAATTCCATTAGTTTTGAGCAATATCAAAATTGAAAGGTCAGAATCACATTGTTGGTCAAAAAGTGCTTCTCTCGCTCTGAAAAGCATTTTGCACACATAAAAACTTGACATGTGAATATTTCTGTTACTTTCAATGGAAACGTGTTATTATGCTTACAAAAGGGTTATTTAAGCATAAACCACCATTTGGGAGTGAATTCCATTAGTTTTGAGCAATATCAACATTGTAAGGTAAAAATCACATTGTTGGTCAAAAAGTGCTTCTCTCGCTCTGAAAAGCATTTTGCACGCATAAAAACTTGACATGTGAATATTTCTGTTACTTTCAATGGAAACGTGTTATTATGCTTACAAAAGGGTTATTTAAGCATAAACCACCATTTGGGAGTGAATTCCATTAGTTTTGAGCAATATCAAAATTGAAAGGTCAGAGTCACATTGTTGGTCAAAAAGTGCTTCTCTCGCTCTGAAAAGCATTTTGCACGCATAAAAACTTGACATGTGAATATTTCTGTTTCTTTCAATGGAAACGTGTTATTATGCTTACAAAAGGGTTATTTAAGCATAAACCACCATTTGGGAGTGAATTCCATTAGTTTTGAGCAATATCAAAATTGAAAGGTCAGAATCACATTGTTGGTCAAAAAGTGCTTCTCTCGCTCTGAAAAGCATTTTGCACACATAAAAACTTGACATGTGAATATTTCTGTTACTTTCAATGGAAACGTGTTATTATGATTACAAAAGGGTTATTTAAGCATAAACCACCATTTGGGAGTGAATTCCATTAGTTTTGAGCAATATCAAAATTGAAAGGTCAGAGTCACATTGTTGGTCAAAAAGTGCTTCTCTCGCTCTGAAAAGCATTTTGCACGCATAAAAACTTGACATGTGAATATTTCTGTTTCTTTCAATGGAAACGTGTTATTATGCTTAAAAAAGGGTTATTTAAGCATAAACCACCATTTGGGAGTGAATTCCATTAGTTTTGAGCAATATCAAAATTGAAAGGTCAGAATCACATTGTTGGTCAAAAAGTGCTTCTCTCGCTCTGAAAAGCATTTTGCACACATAAAAACTTGACATGTGAATATTTCTGTTACTTTCAATGGAAACGTGTTATTATGCTTACAAAAGGGTTATTTAAGCATAAACCACCATTTGGGAGTGAATTCCATTAGTTTTGAGCAATATCAACATTGTAAGGTAAAAATCACATTGTTGGTCAAAAAGTGCTTCTCTCGCTCTGAAAAGCATTTTGCACGCATAAAAACTTGACATGTGAATATTTCTGTTACTTTCAATGGAAACGTGTTATTATGCTTACAAAAGGGTTATTTAAGCATAAACCACCATTTGGGAGTGAATTCCATTAGTTTTGAGCAATATCAAAATTGAAAGGTCAGAGTCACATTGTTGGTCAAAAAGTGCTTCTCTCGCTCTGAAAAGCATTTTGCACGCATAAAAACTTGACATGTGAATATTTCTGTTTCTTTCAATGGAAACGTGTTATTATGCTTACAAAAGGGTTATTTAAGCATAAACCACCATTTGGGAGTGAATTCCATTAGTTTTGAGCAATATCAAAATTGAAAGGTCAGAATCACATTGTTGGTCAAAAAGTGCTTCTCTCGCTCTGAAAAGCATTTTGCACACATAAAAACTTGACATGTGAATATTTCTGTTACTTTCAATGGAAACGTGTTATTATGCTTACAAAAGGGTTATTTAAGCATAAACCACCATTTGGGAGTGAATTCCATTAGTTTTGAGCAATATCAAAATTGAAAGGTCAGAGTCACATTGTTGGTCAAAAAGTGCTTCTCTCGCTTTGAAAAGCATTTTGCACGCATAAAAACTTGACATGTGAATATTTCTGTTTCTTTCAATGGAAATGTGTTATTATGATTACAAAAGGGTTATTTAAGCATAAACCACCATTTGGGAGTGAATTCCATTAGTTTTGAGCAATATCAAAATTGAAAGGTCAGAGTCACATTGTTGGTCAAAAAGTGCTTCTCTCGCTCTGAAAAGCATTTTGCACGCATAAAAACTTGACATGTGAATATTTCTGTTTCTTTCAATGGAAACGTGTTATTATGCTTACAAAAGGGTTATTTAAGCATAAACCACCATTTGGGAGTGAATTCCATTAGTTTTGAGCAATATCAAAATTGAAAGGTCAGAATCACATTGTTGGTCAAAAAGTGCTTCTCTCGCTCTGAAAAGCATTTTGCACACATAAAAACTTGACATGTGAATATTTCTGTTACTTTCAATGGAAACGTGTTATTATGCTTACAAAAGGGTTATTTAAGCATAAACCACCATTTGGGAGTGAATTCCATTAGTTTTGAGCAATATCAACATTGTAAGGTAAAAATCACATTGTTGGTCAAAAAGTGCTTCTCTCGCTCTGAAAAGCATTTTGCACACATAAAAACTTGACATGTGAATATTTCTGTTACTTTCAATGGAAACGTGTTATTATGCTTACAAAAGGGTTATTTAAGCATAAACCACCATTTGGGAGTGAATTCCATTAGTTTTGAGCAATATCAACATTGTAAGGTAAAAATCACATTGTTGGTCAAAAAGTGCTTCTCTCGCTCTGAAAAGCATTTTGCACGCATAAAAACTTGACATGTGAATATTTCTGTTTCTTTCAATGGAAACGTGTTATTATGCTTACAAAAGGGTTATTTAAGCATAAACCACCATTTGGGAGTGAATTCCATTAGTTTTGAGCAATATCAAAATTGAAAGGTCAGAATCACATTGTTGGTCAAAAAGTGCTTCTCTCGCTCTGAAAAGCATTTTGCACACATAAAAACTTGACATGTGAATATTTCTGTTACTTTCAATGGAAACGTGTTATTATGCTTACAAAAGGGTTATTTAAGCATAAACCACCATTTGGGAGTGAATTCCATTAGTTTTGAGCAATATCAAAATTGAAAGGTCAGAATCACATTGTTGGTCAAAAAGTGCTTCTCTCGCTCTGAAAAGCATTTTGCACACATAAAAACTTGACATGTGAATATTTCTGTTACTTTCAATGGAAACGTGTTATTATGCTTACAAAAGGGTTATTTAAGCATAAACCACCATTTGGGAGTGAATTCCATTAGTTTTGAGCAATATCAAAATTGAAAGGTCAGAATCACATTGTTGGTCAAAAAGTGCTTCTCTCGCTCTGAAAAGCATTTTGCACACATAAAAACTTGACATGTGAATATTTCTGTTACTTTCAATGGAAACGTGTTATTGTGCTTACAAAAGGGTTATTTAAGCATAAACCACCATTTGGGAGTGAATTCCATTAGTTTTGAGTAATATCAACATTGTAAGGTAAAAATCACATTGTTGGTCAAAAAGTGCTTCTCTCGCTCTGAAAAGCATTTTGCACGCATAAAAACTTGACATGTGAATATTTCTGTTTCTTTCAATGGAAACGTGTTATTATGCTTACAAAAGGGTTATTTAAGCATAAACCACCATTTGGGAGTGAATTCCATTAGTTTTGAGTAATATCAACATTGTAAGGTAAAAATCACATTGTTGGTCAAAAAGTGCTTCTCTCGCTCTGAAAAGCATTTTGCACGCATAAAAACTTGACATGTGAATATTTCTGTTTCTTTCAATGGAAACGTGTTATTATGCTTACAAAAGGGTTATTTAAGCATAAACCACCATTTGGGAGTGAATTCCATTAGTTTTGAGCAATATCAAAATTGAAAGGTCAGAATCACATTGTTGGTCAAAAAGTGCTTCTCTCGCTCTGAAAAGCATTTTGCACGCATAAAAACTTGACATGTGAATATTTCTGTTTCTTTCAATGGAAACGTGTTATTATGCTTACAAAAGGGTTATTTAAGTATAAACCACCATTTGGGAGTGAATTCCATTAGTTTTGAGCAATATCAAAATTGAAAGGTCAGAATCACATTGTTGGTCAAAAAGTGCTTCTCTCGCTCTGAAAAGCATTTTGCACACATAAAAACTTGACATGTGAATATTTCTGTTACTTTCAATGGAAACGTGTTATTATGCTTACAAAAGGGTTATTTAAGCATAAACCACCATTTGGGAGTGAATTCCATTAGTTTTGAGCAATATCAACATTGTAAGGTAAAAATCACATTGTTGGTCAAAAAGTGCTTCTCTCGCTCTGAAAAGCATTTTGCACGCATAAAAACTTGACATGTGAATATTTCTGTTACTTTCAATGGAAACGTGTTATTATGCTTACAAAAGGGTTATTTAAGCATAAACCACCATTTGGGAGTGAATTCCATTAGTTTTGAGCAATATCAAAATTGAAAGGTCAGAGTCACATTGTTGGTCAAAAAGTGCTTCTCTCGCTCTGAAAAGCATTTTGCACGCATAAAAACTTGACATGTGAATATTTCTGTTTCTTTCAATGGAAACGTGTTATTATGCTTACAAAAGGGTTATTTAAGCATAAACCACCATTTGGGAGTGAATTCCATTAGTTTTGAGCAATATCAAAATTGAAAGGTCAGAATCACATTGTTGGTCAAAAAGTGCTTCTCTCGCTCTGAAAAGCATTTTGCACACATAAAAACTTGACATGTGAATATTTCTGTTACTTTCAATGGAAACGTGTTATTATGCTTACAAAAGGGTTATTTAAGCATAAACCACCATTTGGGAGTGAATTCCATTAGTTTTGAGCAATATCAAAATTGAAAGGTCAGAGTCACATTGTTGGTCAAAAAGTGCTTCTCTCGCTCTGAAAAGCATTTTGCACGCATAAAAACTTGACATGTGAATATTTCTGTTTCTTTCAATGGAAACGTGTTATTATGCTTACAAAAGGGTTATTTAAGCATAAACCACCATTTGGGAGTGAATTCCATTAGTTTTGAGCAATATCAAAATTGAAAGGTCAGAATCACATTGTTGGTCAAAAAGTGCTTCTCTCGCTCTGAAAAGCATTTTGCACACATAAAAACTTGACATGTGAATATTTCTGTTACTTTCAATGGAAACGTGTTATTATGCTTACAAAAGGGTTATTTAAGCATAAACCACCATTTGGAAGTGAATTCCATTAGTTTTGAGCAATATCAACATTGTAAGGTAAAAATAACATTGTTGGTCAAAAAGTGCTTCTCTCGCTCTGAAAAGCATTTTGCACACATAAAAACTTGACATGTGAATATTTCTGTTACTTTCAATGGAAACGTGTTATTATGCTTACAAAAGGGTTATTTAAGCATAAACCACCATTTGGGAGTGAATTCCATTAGTTTTGAGCAATATCAACATTGTAAGGTAAAAATCACATTGTTGGTCAAAAAGTGCTTCTCTCGCTCTGAAAAGCATTTTGCACACATAAAAACTTGACATGTGAATATTTCTGTTACTTTCAATGGAAACGTGTTATTATGCTTACAAAAGGGTTATTTAAGCATAAACCACCATTTGGGAGTGAATTCCATTAGTTTTGAGCAATATCAAAATTGAAAGGTCAGAGTCACATTGTTGGTCAAAAAGTGCTTCTCTCGCTCTGAAAAGCATTTTGCACGCATAAAAACTTGACATGTGAATATTTCTGTTACTTTCAATGGAAACGTGTTATTATGCTTACAAAAGGGTTATTTAAGCATAAACCACCATTTGGGAGTGAATTCCATTAGTTTTGAGCAATATCAAAATTGAAAGGTCAGAATCACATTGTTGGTCAAAAAGTGCTTCTCTCGCTCTGAAAAGCATTTTGCACGCATAAAAACTTGACATGTGAATATTTCTGTTACTTTCAATGGAAACGTGTTATTATGCTTACAAAAGGGTTATTTAAGCATAAACCACCATTTGGGAGTGAGTTCCATTAGTTTTGAGCAATATCAACATTGTAAGGTCAGAATCACATTGTTGGTCAAAAAGTGCTTCTCTCGCTCTGAAAAGCATTTTGCACACATAAAAACTAGAAACGTGAATATTTCTGTTACTTTCAATGGAAACGTGTTATTATGCTTACAAAAGGGTTATTTAAGCATAAACCACCATTTGGGAGTGAATTCCATTAGTTTTGAGTAATATCAACATTGTAAGGTAAAAATCACATTGTTGGTCAAAAAGTGCTTCTCTCGCTCTGAAAAGCATTTTGCACGCATAAAAACTTGACATGTGAATATTTCTGTTTCTTTCAATGGAAACGTGTTATTATGCTTACAAAAGGGTTATTTAAGCATAAACCACCATTTGGGAGTGAATTCCATTAGTTTTGAGCAATATCAAAATTGAAAGGTCAGAATCACATTGTTGGTCAAAAAGTGCTTCTCTCGCTCTGAAAAGCATTTTGCACACATAAAAACTTGACATGTGAATATTTCTGTTACTTTCAATGGAAACGTGTTATTATGCTTACAAAAGGGTTATTTAAGCATAAACCACCATTTGGGAGTGAATTCCATTAGTTTTGAGCAATATCAACATTGTAAGGTAAAAATCACATTGTTGGTCAAAAAGTCCTTCTCTCGCTCTGAAAAGCATTTTGCACGCATAAAAACTTGACATGTGAATATTTCTGTTTCTTTCAATTCAAACGTGTTATTATGCTTACAAAAGGGTTATTTAAGCATAAACCACCATTTGGGAGTGAGTTCCATTAGTTTTGAGCAATATCAACATTGTAAGGTCAGAATCACATTGTTGGTCAAAAAGTGCTTCTCTCGCTCTGAAAAGCATTTTGCACACATAAAAACTAGAAACGTGAATATTTCTGTTACTTTCAATGGAAACGTGTTATTATGCTTACAAAAGGGTTATTTAAGCATAAACCACCATTTGGGAGTGAATTCCATTAGTTTTGAGTAATATCAACATTGTAAGGTAAAAATCACATTGTTGGTCAAAAAGTGCTTCTCTCGCTCTGAAAAGCATTTTGCACGCATAAAAACTTGACATGTGAATATTTCTGTTTCTTTCAATGGAAACGTGTTATTATGCTTACAAAAGGGTTATTTAAGCATAAACCACCATTTGGGAGTGAATTCCATTAGTTTTGAGTAATATCAACATTGTAAGGTAAAAATCACATTGTTGGTCAAAAAGTGCTTCTCTCGCTCTGAAAAGCATTTTGCACGCATAAAAACTTGACATGTGAATATTTCTGTTTCTTTCAATGGAAACGTGTTATTATGCTTACAAAAGGGTTATTTAAGCATAAACCACCATTTGGGAGTGAATTCCATTAGTTTTGAGCAATATCAAAATTGAAAGGTCAGAATCACATTGTTGGTCAAAAAGTGCTTCTCTCGCTCTGAAAAGCATTTTGCACACATAAAAACTTGACATGTGAATATTTCTGTTACTTTCAATGGAAACGTGTTATTATGCTTACAAAAGGGTTATTTAAGCATAAACCACCATTTGGGAGTGAATTCCATTAGTTTTGAGCAATATCAAAATTGAAAGGTCAGAGTCACATTGTTGGTCAAAAAGTGCTTCTCTCGCTCTGAAAAGCATTTTGCACGCATAAAAACTTGACATGTGAATATTTCTGTTACTTTCAATGGAAACGTGTTATTATGCTTACAAAAGGGTTATTTAAGTATAAACCACCATTTGGGAGTGAATTCCATTAGTTTTGAGCAATATCAAAATTGATAGGTCAGAATCACATTGTTGGTCAAAAAGTGCTTCTCTCGCTCTGAAAAGCATTTTGCACACATAAAAACTTGACATGTGAATATTTCTGTTACTTTCAATGGAAACGTGTTATTATGCTTACAAAAGGGTTATTTAAGCATAAACCACCATTTGGGAGTGAATTCCATTAGTTTTGAGCAATATCAACATTGTAAGGTAAAAATCACATTGTTGGTCAAAAAGTGCTTCTCTCGCTCTGAAAAGCATTTTGCACGCATAAAAACTTGACATGTGAATATTTCTGTTACTTTCAATGGAAACGTGTTATTATGCTTACAAAAGGGTTATTTAAGCATAAACCACCATTTGGGAGTGAATTCCATTAATTTTGAGCAATATCAAAATTGAAAGGTCAGAGTCACATTGTTGGTCAAAAAGTGCTTCTCTCGCTCTGAAAAGCATTTTGCACGCATAAAAACTTGACATGTGAATATTTCTGTTTCTTTCAATGGAAACGTGTTATTATGCTTACAAAAGGGTTATTTAAGCATAAACCACCATTTGGGAGTGAATTCCATTAGTTTTGAGCAATATCAAAATTGAAAGGTCAGAATCACATTGTTGGTCAAAAAGTGCTTCTCTCGCTCTGAAAAGCATTTTGCACACATAAAAACTTGACATGTGAATATTTCTGTTACTTTCAATGGAAACGTGTTATTATGCTTACAAAAGGGTTATTTAAGCATAAACCACCATTTGGGAGTGAATTCCATTAGTTTTGAGCAATATCAAAATTGAAAGGTCAGAGTCACATTGTTGGTCAAAAAGTGCTTCTCTCGCTCTGAAAAGCATTTTGCACGCATAAAAACTTGACATGTGAATATTTCTGTTACTTTCAATGGAAACGTGTTATTATGCTTACAAAAGGGTTATTTAAGCATAAACCACCATTTGGGAGTGAATTCCATTAGTTTTGAGCAATATCAACATTGTAAGGTAAAAATCACATTGTTGGTCAAAAAGTGCTTCTCTCGCTCTGAAAAGCATTTTGCACGCATAAAAACTTGACATGTGAATATTTCTGTTACTTTCAATGGAAACGTGTTATTATGCTTACAAAAGGGTTATTTAAGCATAAACCACCATTTGGGAGTGAATTCCATTAGTTTTGAGTAATATCAAAATTGAAAGGTCAGAGTCACATTGTTGGTCAAAAAGTGCTTCTCTCGCTCTGAAAAGCATTTTGCACGCATAAAAACTTGACATGTGAATATTTCTGTTTCTTTCAATGGAAACGTGTTATTATGCTTACAAAAGGGTTATTTAAGCATAAACCACCATTTGGGAGTGAATTCCATTAGTTTTGAGCAATATCAAAATTGAAAGGTCAGAGTCACATTGTTGGTCAAAAAGTGCTTCTCTCGCTCTGAAAAGCATTTTGCACGCATAAAAACTTGACATGTGAATATTTCTGTTTCTTTAAATGGAAACGTGTTATTATGCTTACAAAAGGGTTATTTAAGCATAAACCACCATTTGGGAGTGAATTCCATTAGTTTTGAGCAATATCAAAATTGAAAGGTCAGAATCACATTGTTGGTCAAAAAGTGCTTCTCTCGCTCTGAAAAGCATTTTGCACACATAAAAACTTGACATGTGAATATTTCTGTTACTTTCAATGGAAACGTGTTATTATGCTTACAAAAGGGTTATTTAAGCATAAACCACCATTTGGGAGTGAATTCCATTAGTTTTGAGCAATATCAACATTGTAAGGTAAAAATCACATTGTTGGTCAAAAAGTCCTTCTCTCGCTCTGAAAAGCATTTTGCACGCATAAAAACTTGACATGTGAATATTTCTGTTTCTTTCAATTCAAACGTGTTATTATGCGTACAAAAGGGTTATTTAAGCATAAACCACCATTTGGGAGTGAGTTCCATTAGTTTTGAGCAATATCAACATTGTAAGGTCAGAATCACATTGTTGGTCAAAAAGTGCTTCTCTCGCTCTGAAAAGCATTTTGCACACATAAAAACTAGAAACGTGAATATTTCTGTTACTTTCAATGGAAACGTGTTATTATGCTTACAAAAGGGTTATTTAAGCATAAACCACCATTTGGGAGTGAATTCCATTAGTTTTGAGTAATATCAACATTGTAAGGTAAAAATCACATTGTTGGTCAAAAAGTGCTTCTCTCGCTCTGAAAAGCATTTTGCACGCATAAAAACTTGACATGTGAATATTTCTGTTTCTTTCAATGGAAACGTGTTATTATGCTTACAAAAGGGTTATTTAAGCATAAACCACCATTTGGGAGTGAATTCCATTAGTTTTGAGCAATATCAAAATTGAAAGGTCAGAATCACATTGTTGGTCAAAAAGTGCTTCTCTCGCTCTGAAAAGCATTTTGCACGCATAAAAACTTGACATGTGAATATTTCTGTTTCTTTCAATGGAAACGTGTTATTATGCTTACAAAAGGGTTATTTAAGCATAAACCACCATTTGGGAGTGAATTCCATTAGTTTTGAGCAATATCAAAATTGAAAGGTCAGAATCACATTGTTGGTCAAAAAGTGCTTCTCTCGCTCTGAAAAGCATTTTGCACACATAAAAACTTGACATGTGAATATTTCTGTTACTTTCAATGGAAACGTGTTATTATGCTTACAAAAGGGTTATTTAAGCATAAACCACCATTTGGGAGTGAATTCCATTAGTTTTGAGCAATATCAAAATTGAAAGGTCAGAGTCACATTGTTGGTCAAAAAGTGCTTCTCTCGCTCTGAAAAGCATTTTGCACGCATAAAAACTTGACATGTGAATATTTCTGTTACTTTCAATGGAAACGTGTTATTATGCTTACAAAAGGGTTATTTAAGCATAAACCACCATTTGGGAGTGAATTCCATTAGTTTTGAGCAATATCAACATTGTAAGGTAAAAATCACATTGTTGGTCAAAAAGTGCTTCTCTCGCTCTGAAAAGCATTTTGCACGCATAAAAACTTGACATGTGAATATTTCTGTTACTTTCAATGGAAACGTGTTATTATGCTTACAAAAGGGTTATTTAAGCATAAACCACCATTTGGGAGTGAATTCCATTAGTTTTGAGCAATATCAAAATTGAAAGGTCAGAGTCACATTGTTGGTCAAAAAGTGCTTCTCTCGCTCTGAAAAGCATTTTGCACACATAAAAACTTGACATGTGAATATTTCTGTTACTTTCAATGGAAACGTGTTATTATGCTTACAAAAGGGTTATTTAAGCATAAACCACCATTTGGGAGTGAATTCCATTAGTTTTGAGCAATATCAAAATTGAAAGGTCAGAGTCACATTGTTGGTCAAAAAGTGCTTCTCTCGCTCTGAAAAGCATTTTGCACGCATAAAAACTTGACATGTGAATATTTCTGTTACTTTCAATGGAAACGTGTTATTATGCTTACAAAAGGGTTATTTAAGTATAAACCACCATTTGGGAGTGAATTCCATTAGTTTTGAGCAATATCAAAATTGATAGGTCAGAATCACATTGTTGGTCAAAAAGTGCTTCTCTCGCTCTGAAAAGCATTTTGCACACATAAAAACTTGACATGTGAATATTTCTGTTACTTTCAATGGAAACGTGTTATTATGCTTACAAAAGGGTTATTTAAGCATAAACCACCATTTGGGAGTGAATTCCATTAGTTTTGAGCAATATCAACATTGTAAGGTAAAAATCACATTGTTGGTCAAAAAGTGCTTCTCTCGCTCTGAAAAGCATTTTGCACACATAAAAACTAGAAACGTGAATATTTCTGTTACTTTCAATGGAAACGTGTTATTATGCTTACAAAAGGGTTATTTAAGCATAAACCACCATTTGGGAGTGAATTCCATTAGTTTTGAGTAATATCAACATTGTAAGGTAAAAATCACATTGTTGGTCAAAAAGTGCTTCTCTCGCTCTGAAAAGCATTTTGCACGCATAAAAACTTGACATGTGAATATTTCTGTTTCTTTCAATGGAAACGTGTTATTATGCTTACAAAAGGGTTATTTAAGCATAAACCACCATTTGGGAGTGAATTCCATTAGTTTTGAGCAATATCAAAATTGAAAGGTCAGAATCACATTGTTGGTCAAAAAGTGCTTCTCTCGCTCTGAAAAGCATTTTGCACGCATAAAAACTTGACATGTGAATATTTCTGTTTCTTTCAATGGAAACGTGTTATTATGCTTACAAAAGGGTTATTTAAGCATAAACCACCATTTGGGAGTGAATTCCATTAGTTTTGAGCAATATCAAAATTGAAAGGTCAGAATCACATTGTTGGTCAAAAAGTGCTTCTCTCGCTCTGAAAAGCATTTTGCACACATAAAAACTTGACATGTGAATATTTCTGTTACTTTCAATGGAAACGTGTTATTATGCTTACAAAAGGGTTATTTAAGCATAAACCACCATTTGGGAGTGAATTCCATTAGTTTTGAGCAATATCAAAATTGAAAGGTCAGAGTCACATTGTTGGTCAAAAAGTGCTTCTCTCGCTCTGAAAAGCATTTTGCACGCATAAAAACTTGACATGTGAATATTTCTGTTACTTTCAATGGAAACGTGTTATTATGCTTACAAAAGGGTTATTTAAGCATAAACCACCATTTGGGAGTGAATTCCATTAGTTTTGAGCAATATCAACATTGTAAGGTAAAAATCACATTGTTGGTCAAAAAGTGCTTCTCTCGCTCTGAAAAGCATTTTGCACGCATAAAAACTTGACATGTGAATATTTCTGTTACTTTCAATGGAAACGTGTTATTATGCTTACAAAAGGGTTATTTAAGCATAAACCACCATTTGGGAGTGAATTCCATTAGTTTTGAGCAATATCAAAATTGAAAGGTCAGAGTCACATTGTTGGTCAAAAAGTGCTTCTCTCGCTCTGAAAAGCATTTTGCACACATAAAAACTTGACATGTGAATATTTCTGTTACTTTCAATGGAAACGTGTTATTATGCTTACAAAAGGGTTATTTAAGCATAAACCACCATTTGGGAGTGAATTCCATTAGTTTTGAGCAATATCAAAATTGAAAGGTCAGAGTCACATTGTTGGTCAAAAAGTGCTTCTCTCGCTCTGAAAAGCATTTTGCACGCATAAAAACTTGACATGTGAATATTTCTGTTACTTTCAATGGAAACGTGTTATTATGCTTACAAAAGGGTTATTTAAGTATAAACCACCATTTGGGAGTGAATTCCATTAGTTTTGAGCAATATCAAAATTGATAGGTCAGAATCACATTGTTGGTCAAAAAGTGCTTCTCTCGCTCTGAAAAGCATTTTGCACACATAAAAACTTGACATGTGAATATTTCTGTTACTTTCAATGGAAACGTGTTATTATGCTTACAAAAGGGTTATTTAAGCATAAACCACCATTTGGGAGTGAATTCCATTAGTTTTGAGCAATATCAACATTGTAAGGTAAAAATCACATTGTTGGTCAAAAAGTGCTTCTCTCGCTCTGAAAAGCATTTTGCACGCATAAAAACTTGACATGTGAATATTTCTGTTACTTTCAATGGAAACGTGTTATTATGCTTACAAAAGGGTTATTTAAGCATAAACCACCATTTGGGAGTGAATTCCATTAATTTTGAGCAATATCAAAATTGAAAGGTCAGAGTCACATTGTTGGTCAAAAAGTGCTTCTCTCGCTCTGAAAAGCATTTTGCACGCATAAAAACTTGACATGTGAATATTTCTGTTTCTTTCAATGGAAACGTGTTATTATGCTTACAAAAGGGTTATTTAAGCATAAACCACCATTTGGGAGTGAATTCCATTAGTTTTGAGCAATATCAAAATTGAAAGGTCAGAGTCACATTGTTGGTCAAAAAGTGCTTCTCTCGCTCTGAAAAGCATTTTGCACGCATAAAAACTTGACATGTGAATATTTCTGTTACTTTCAATGGAAACGTGTTATTATGCTTACAAAAGGGTTATTTAAGCATAAACCACCATTTGGGAGTGAATTCCATTAGTTTTGAGCAATATCAACATTGTAAGGTAAAAATCACATTGTTGGTCAAAAAGTGCTTCTCTCGCTCTGAAAAGCATTTTGCACGCATAAAAACTTGACATGTGAATATTTCTGTTACTTTCAATGGAAACGTGTTATTATGCTTACAAAAGGGTTATTTAAGCATAAACCACCATTTGGGAGTGAATTCCATTAGTTTTGAGTAATATCAAAATTGAAAGGTCAGAGTCACATTGTTGGTCAAAAAGTGCTTCTCTCGCTCTGAAAAGCATTTTGCACGCATAAAAACTTGACATGTGAATATTTCTGTTTCTTTCAATGGAAACGTGTTATTATGCTTACAAAAGGGTTATTTAAGCATAAACCACCATTTGGGAGTGAATTCCATTAGTTTTGAGCAATATCAAAATTGAAAGGTCAGAGTCACATTGTTGGTCAAAAAGTGCTTCTCTCGCTCTGAAAAGCATTTTGCACGCATAAAAACTTGACATGTGAATATTTCTGTTTCTTTAAATGGAAACGTGTTATTATGCTTACAAAAGGGTTATTTAAGCATAAACCACCATTTGGGAGTGAATTCCATTAGTTTTGAGCAATATCAAAATTGAAAGGTCAGAATCACATTGTTGGTCAAAAAGTGCTTCTCTCGCTCTGAAAAGCATTTTGCACACATAAAAACTTGACATGTGAATATTTCTGTTACTTTCAATGGAAACGTGTTATTATGCTTACAAAAGGGTTATTTAAGCATAAACCACCATTTGGGAGTGAATTCCATTAGTTTTGAGCAATATCAACATTGTAAGGTAAAAATCACATTGTTGGTCAAAAAGTCCTTCTCTCGCTCTGAAAAGCATTTTGCACGCATAAAAACTTGACATGTGAATATTTCTGTTTCTTTCAATTCAAACGTGTTATTATGCGTACAAAAGGGTTATTTAAGCATAAACCACCATTTGGGAGTGAGTTCCATTAGTTTTGAGCAATATCAACATTGTAAGGTCAGAGTCACATTGTTGGTCAAAAAGTGCTTCTCTCGCTCTGAAAAGCATTTTGCACGCATAAAAACTTGACATGTGAATATTTCTGTTTCTTTCAATGGAAACGTGTTATTATGCTTACAAAAGGGTTATTTAAGCATAAACCACCATTTGGGAGTGAATTCCATTAGTTTTGAGCAATATCAAAATTGAAAGGTCAGAATCACATTGTTGGTCAAAAAGTGCTTCTCTCGCTCTGAAAAGCATTTTGCACACATAAAAACTTGACATGTGAATATTTCTGTTACTTTCAATGGAAACGTGTTATTATGCTTACAAAAGGGTTATTTAAGCATAAACCACCATTTGGGAGTGAATTCCATTAGTTTTGAGCAATATCAAAATTGAAAGGTCAGAGTCACATTGTTGGTCAAAAAGTGCTTCTCTCGCTCTGAAAAGCATTTTGCACGCATAAAAACTTGACATGTGAATATTTCTGTTACTTTCAATGGAAACGTGTTATTATGCTTACAAAAGGGTTATTTAAGCATAAACCACCATTTGGGAGTGAATTCCATTAGTTTTGAGCAATATCAACATTGTAAGGTAAAAATCACATTGTTGGTCAAAAAGTGCTTCTCTCGCTCTGAAAAGCATTTTGCACGCATAAAAACTTGACATGTGAATATTTTTGTTACTTTCAATGGAAACGTGTTATTATGCTTACAAAAGGGTTATTTAAGCATAAACCACCATTTGGGAGTGAATTCCATTAGTTTTGAGTAATATCAAAATTGAAAGGTCAGAGTCACATTGTTGGTCAAAAAGTGCTTCTCTCGCTCTGAAAAGCATTTTGCACGCATAAAAACTTGACATGTGAATATTTCTGTTTCTTTCAATGGAAACGTGTTATTATGCTTACAAAAGGGTTATTTAAGCATAAACCACCATTTGGGAGTGAATTCCATTAGTTTTGAGCAATATCAAAATTGAAAGGTCAGAGTCACATTGTTGGTCAAAAAGTGCTTCTCTCGCTCTGAAAAGCATTTTGCACGCATAAAAACTTGACATGTGAATATTTCTGTTTCTTTAAATGGAAACGTGTTATTATGCTTACAAAAGGGTTATTTAAGCATAAACCACCATTTGGGAGTGAATTCCATTAGTTTTGAGCAATATCAAAATTGAAAGGTCAGAATCACATTGTTGGTCAAAAAGTGCTTCTCTCGCTCTGAAAAGCATTTTGCACACATAAAAACTTGACATGTGAATATTTCTGTTACTTTCAATGGAAACGTGTTATTATGCTTACAAAAGGGTTATTTAAGCATAAACCACCATTTGGGAGTGAATTCCATTAGTTTTGAGCAATATCAACATTGTAAGGTAAAAATCACATTGTTGGTCAAAAAGTCCTTCTCTCGCTCTGAAAAGCATTTTGCACGCATAAAAACTTGACATGTGAATATTTCTGTTTCTTTCAATTCAAACGTGTTATTATGCGTACAAAAGGGTTATTTAAGCATAAACCACCATTTGGGAGTGAGTTCCATTAGTTTTGAGCAATATCAACATTGTAAGGTCAGAATCACATTGTTGGTCAAAAAGTGCTTCTCTCGCTCTGAAAAGCATTTTGCACACATAAAAACTAGAAACGTGAATATTTCTGTTACTTTCAATGGAAACGTGTTATTATGCTTACAAAAGGGTTATTTAAGCATAAACCACCATTTGGGAGTGAATTCCATTAGTTTTGAGTAATATCAACATTGTAAGGTAAAAATCACATTGTTGGTCAAAAAGTGCTTCTCTCGCTCTGAAAAGCATTTTGCACGCATAAAAACTTGACATGTGAATATTTCTGTTTCTTTCAATGGAAACGTGTTATTATGCTTACAAAAGGGTTATTTAAGCATAAACCACCATTTGGGAGTGAATTCCATTAGTTTTGAGCAATATCAAAATTGAAAGGTCAGAATCACATTGTTGGTCAAAAAGTGCTTCTCTCGCTCTGAAAAGCATTTTGCACGCATAAAAACTTGACATGTGAATATTTCTGTTTCTTTCAATGGAAACGTGTTATTATGCTTACAAAAGGGTTATTTAAGCATAAACCACCATTTGGGAGTGAATTCCATTAGTTTTGAGCAATATCAAAATTGAAAGGTCAGAATCACATTGTTGGTCAAAAAGTGCTTCTCTCGCTCTGAAAAGCATTTTGCACACATAAAAACTTGACATGTGAATATTTCTGTTACTTTCAATGGAAACGTGTTATTATGCTTACAAAAGGGTTATTTAAGCATAAACCACCATTTGGGAGTGAATTCCATTAGTTTTGAGCAATATCAAAATTGAAAGGTCAGAGTCACATTGTTGGTCAAAAAGTGCTTCTCTCGCTCTGAAAAGCATTTTGCACGCATAAAAACTTGACATGTGAATATTTCTGTTACTTTCAATGGAAACGTGTTATTATGCTTACAAAAGGGTTATTTAAGCATAAACCACCATTTGGGAGTGAATTCCATTAGTTTTGAGCAATATCAACATTGTAAGGTAAAAATCACATTGTTGGTCAAAAAGTGCTTCTCTCGCTCTGAAAAGCATTTTGCACGCATAAAAACTTGACATGTGAATATTTCTGTTACTTTCAATGGAAACGTGTTATTATGCTTACAAAAGGGTTATTTAAGCATAAACCACCATTTGGGAGTGAATTCCATTAGTTTTGAGCAATATCAAAATTGAAAGGTCAGAGTCACATTGTTGGTCAAAAAGTGCTTCTCTCGCTCTGAAAAGCATTTTGCACGCATAAAAACTTGACATGTGAATATTTCTGTTTCTTTCAATGGAAACGTGTTATTATGCTTACAAAAGGGTTATTTAAGCATAAACCACCATTTGGGAGTGAATTCCATTAGTTTTGAGCAATATCAAAATTGAAAGGTCAGAGTCACATTGTTGGTCAAAAAGTGCTTCTCTCGCTCTGAAAAGCATTTTGCACGCATAAAAACTTGACATGTGAATATTTCTGTTTCTTTCAATGGAAACGTGTTATTATGCTTACAGAAGGGTTATTTAAGCATAAACCACCATTTGGGAGTGAATTCCATTAGTTTTGAGCAATATCAAAATTGAAAGGTCAGAATCACATTGTTGGTCAAAAAGTGCTTCTCTCGCTCTGAAAAGCATTTTGCACACATAAAAACTTGACATGTGAATATTTCTGTTACTTTCAATGGAAACGTGTTATTATGCTTACAAAAGGGTTATTTAAGCATAAACCACCATTTGGGAGTGAATTCCATTAGTTTTGAGCAATATCAACATTGTAAGGTAAAAATCACATTGTTGGTCAAAAAGTCCTTCTCTCGCTCTGAAAAGCATTTTGCACGCATAAAAACTTGACATGTGAATATTTCTGTTTCCTTCAATTCAAACGTGTTATTATGCTTACAAAAGGGTTATTTAAGCATAAACCACCATTTGGGAGTGAGTTCCATTAGTTTTGAGCAATATCAACATTGTAAGGTCAGAATCACATTGTTGGTCAAAAAGTGCTTCTCTCGCTCTGAAAAGCATTTTGCACACATAAAAACTAGAAACGTGAATATTTCTGTTACTTTCAATGGAAACGTGTTATTATGCTTACAAAAGGGTTATTTAAGCATAAACCACCATTTGGGAGTGAATTCCATTAGTTTTGAGTAATATCAACATTGTAAGGTAAAAATCACATTGTTGGTCAAAAAGTGCTTCTCTCGCTCTGAAAAGCATTTTGCACGCATAAAAACTTGACATGTGAATATTTCTGTTTCTTTCAATGGAAACGTGTTATTATGCTTACAAAAGGGTTATTTAAGCATAAACCACCATTTGGGAGTGAATTCCATTAGTTTTGAGCAATATCAAAATTGAAAGGTCAGAATCACATTGTTGGTCAAAAAGTGCTTCTCTCGCTCTGAAAAGCATTTTGCACACATAAAAACTTGACATGTGAATATTTCTGTTTCTTTCAATGGAAACGTGTTATTATGCTTACAAAAGGGTTATTTAAGCATAAACCACCATTTGGGAGTGAATTCCATTAGTTTTGAGCAATATCAAAATTGAAAGGTCAGAATCACATTGTTGGTCAAAAAGTGCTTCTCTCGCTCTGAAAAGCATTTTGCACACATAAAAACTTGACATGGAATATTTCTGTTACTTTCAATGGAAACGTGTTATTATGCTTACAAAAGGGTTATTTAAGCATAAACCACCATTTGGGAGTGAATTCCATTAGTTTTGAGTAATATCAACATTGTAAGGTAAAAAGCACATTGTTGGTGAAAAAGTGCTTCTCTCGCTCTGAAAAGCATTTTGCACGCATAAAAACTTGACATGTGAATATTTCTGTTTCTTTCAATGGAAACGTGTTATTATGCTTACAAAAGGGTTATTTAAGCATAAACCACCATTTGGGAGTGAATTCCATTAGTTTTGAGCAATATCAAAATTGAAAGGTCAGAATCACATTGTTGGTCAAAAAGTGCTTCTCTCGCTCTGAAAAGCATTTTGCACACATAAAAACTTGACATGTGAATATTTCTGTTACTTTCAATGGAAACGTGTTATTATGCTTACAAAAGGGTTATTTAAGCATAAACCACCATTTGGGAGTGAATTCCATTAGTTTTGAGCAATATCAAAATTGAAAGGTCAGAGTCACATTGTTGGTCAAAAAGTGCTTCTCTCGCTCTGAAAAGCATTTTGCACGCATAAAAACTTGACATGTGAATATTTCTGTTTCTTTCAATGGAAACGTGTTATTATGCTTACAAAAGGGTTATTTAAGTATAAACCACCATTTGGGAGTGAATTCCATTAGTTTTGAGCAATATCAAAATTGAAAGGTCAGAATCACATTGTTGGTCAAAAAGTGCTTCTCTCGCTCTGAAAAGCATTTTGCACACATAAAAACTTGACATGTGAATATTTCTGTTACTTTCAATGGAAACGTGTTATTATGCTTACAAAAGGGTTATTTAAGCATAAACCACCATTTGGGAGTGAATTCCATTAGTTTTGAGCAATATCAACATTGTAAGGTAAAAATCACATTGTTGGTCAAAAAGTCCTTCTCTCGCTCTGAAAAGCATTTTGCACGCATAAAAACTTGACATGTGAATATTTCTGTTTCTTTCAATTCAAACGTGTTATTATGCTTACAAAAGGGTTATTTAAGCATAAACCACCATTTGGGAGTGAGTTCCATTAGTTTTGAGCAATATCAACATTGTAAGGTCAGAATCACATTGTTGGTCAAAAAGTGCTTCTCTCGCTCTGAAAAGCATTTTGCACACATAAAAACTAGAAACGTGAATATTTCTGTTACTTTCAATGGAAACGTGTTATTATGCTTACAAAAGGGTTATTTAAGCATAAACCACCATTTGGGAGTGAATTCCATTAGTTTTGAGTAATATCAAAATTGAAAGGTCAGAATCACATTGTTGGTCAAAAAGTGCTTCTCTCGCTCTGAAAAGCATTTTGCACACATAAAAACTTGACATGTGAATATTTCTGTTACTTTCAATGGAAACGTGTTATTATGCTTACAAAAGGGTTATTTAAGCATAAACCACCATTTGGGAGTGAATTCCATTAGTTTTGAGCAATATCAAAATTGAAAGGTCAGAGTCACATTGTTGGTCAAAAAGTGCTTCTCTCGCTCTGAAAAGCATTTTGCACGCATAAAAACTTGACATGTGAATATTTCTGTTTCTTTCAATTCAAACGTGTTATTATGCTTACAAAAGGGTTATTTAAGCATAAACCACCATTTGGGAGTGAGTTCCATTAGTTTTGAGCAATATCAACATTGTAAGGTCAGAATCACATTGTTGGTCAAAAAGTGCTTCTCTCGCTCTGAAAAGCATTTTGCACACATAAAAACTAGAAACGTGAATATTTCTGTTACTTTCAATGGAAACGTGTTATTATGCTTACAAAAGGGTTATTTAAGCATAAACCACCATTTGGGAGTGAATTCCATTAGTTTTGAGTAATATCAACATTGTAAGGTAAAAATCACATTGTTGGTCAAAAAGTGCTTCTCTCGCTCTGAAAAGCATTTTGCACGCATAAAAACTTGACATGTGAATATTTCTGTTTCTTTCAATGGAAACGTGTTATTATGCTTACAAAAGGGTTATTTAAGCATAAACCACCATTTGGGAGTGAATTCCATTAGTTTTGAGTAATATCAAAATTGAAAGGTCAGAATCACATTGTTGGTCAAAAAGTGCTTCTCTCGCTCTGAAAAGCATTTTGCACACATAAAAACTTGACATGTGAATATTTCTGTTACTTTCAATGGAAACGTGTTATTATGCTTACAAAAGGGTTATTTAAGCATAAACCACCATTTGGGAGTGAATTCCATTAGTTTTGAGCAATATCAAAATTGAAAGGTCAGAGTCACATTGTTGGTCAAAAAGTGCTTCTCTCGCTCTGAAAAGCATTTTGCACGCATAAAAACTTGACATGTGAATATTTCTGTTTCTTTCAATGGAAACGTGTTATTATGCTTACAAAAGGGTTATTTAAGCATAAACCACCATTTGGGAGTGAATTCCATTAGTTTTGAGCAATATCAAAATTGAAAGGTCAGAATCACATTGTTGGTCAAAAAGTGCTTCTCTCGCTCTGAAAAGCATTTTGCACACATAAAAACTTGACATGTGAATATTTCTGTTACTTTCAATGGAAACGTGTTATTATGCTTACAAAAGGGTTATTTAAGCATAAACCACCATTTGGGAGTGAATTCCATTAGTTTTGAGCAATATCAGCATTGTAAGGTAAAAATCACATTGTTGGTCAAAAAGTGCTTCTCTCGCTCTGAAAAGCATTTTGCACGCATAAAAACTTGACATGTGAATATTTCTGTTACTTTCAATGGAAACGTGTTATTATGCTTACAAAAGGGTTATTTAAGCATAAACCACCATTTGGGAGTGAATTCCATTAGTTTTGAGCAATATCAAAATTGAAAGGTCAGAATCACATTGTTGGTCAAAAAGTGCTTCTCTCGCTCTGAAAAGCATTTTGCACGCATAAAAACTTGACATGTGAATATTTCTGTTACTTTCAATGGAAACGTGTTATTATGCTTACAAAAGGGTTATTTAAGCATAAACCACCATTTGGGAGTGAATTCCATTAGTTTTGAGTAATATCAACATTGTAAGGTAAAAAGCACATTGTTGGTGAAAAAGTGCTTCTCTCGCTCTGAAAAGCATTTTGCACGCATAAAAACTTGACATGTGAATATTTCTGTTTCTTTCAATGGAAACGTGTTATTATGCTTACAAAAGGGTTATTTAAGCATAAACCACCATTTGGGAGTGAATTCCATTAGTTTTGAGCAATATCAAAATTGAAAGGTCAGAATCACATTGTTGGTCAAAAAGTGCTTCTCTCGCTCTGAAAAGCATTTTGCACACATAAAAACTTGACATGTGAATATTTCTGTTACTTTCAATGGAAACGTGTTATTATGCTTACAAAAGGGTTATTTAAGCATAAACCACCATTTGGGAGTGAATTCCATTAGTTTTGAGCAATATCAAAATTGAAAGGTCAGAGTCACATTGTTGGTCAAAAAGTGCTTCTCTCGCTCTGAAAAGCATTTTGCACGCATAAAAACTTGACATGTGAATATTTCTGTTTCTTTCAATGGAAACGTGTTATTATGCTTACAAAAGGGTTATTTAAGTATAAACCACCATTTGGGAGTGAATTCCATTAGTTTTGAGCAATATCAAAATTGAAAGGTCAGAATCACATTGTTGGTCAAAAAGTGCTTCTCTCGCTCTGAAAAGCATTTTGCACACATAAAAACTTGACATGTGAATATTTCTGTTACTTTCAATGGAAACGTGTTATTATGCTTACAAAAGGGTTATTTAAGCATAAACCACCATTTGGGAGTGAATTCCATTAGTTTTGAGCAATATCAACATTGTAAGGTAAAAATCACATTGTTGGTCAAAAAGTCCTTCTCTCGCTCTGAAAAGCATTTTGCACGCATAAAAACTTGACATGTGAATATTTCTGTTTCTTTCAATTCAAACGTGTTATTATGCTTACAAAAGGGTTATTTAAGCATAAACCACCATTTGGGAGTGAGTTCCATTAGTTTTGAGCAATATCAACATTGTAAGGTCAGAATCACATTGTTGGTCAAAAAGTGCTTCTCTCGCTCTGAAAAGCATTTTGCACACATAAAAACTAGAAACGTGAATATTTCTGTTACTTTCAATGGAAACGTGTTATTATGCTTACAAAAGGGTTATTTAAGCATAAACCACCATTTGGGAGTGAATTCCATTAGTTTTGAGTAATATCAAAATTGAAAGGTCAGAATCACATTGTTGGTCAAAAAGTGCTTCTCTCGCTCTGAAAAGCATTTTGCACACATAAAAACTTGACATGTGAATATTTCTGTTACTTTCAATGGAAACGTGTTATTATGCTTACAAAAGGGTTATTTAAGCATAAACCACCATTTGGGAGTGAATTCCATTAGTTTTGAGCAATATCAAAATTGAAAGGTCAGAGTCACATTGTTGGTCAAAAAGTGCTTCTCTCGCTCTGAAAAGCATTTTGCACGCATAAAAACTTGACATGTGAATATTTCTGTTTCTTTCAATTCAAACGTGTTATTATGCTTACAAAAGGGTTATTTAAGCATAAACCACCATTTGGGAGTGAGTTCCATTAGTTTTGAGCAATATCAACATTGTAAGGTCAGAATCACATTGTTGGTCAAAAAGTGCTTCTCTCGCTCTGAAAAGCATTTTGCACACATAAAAACTAGAAACGTGAATATTTCTGTTACTTTCAATGGAAACGTGTTATTATGCTTACAAAAGGGTTATTTAAGCATAAACCACCATTTGGGAGTGAATTCCATTAGTTTTGAGTAATATCAACATTGTAAGGTAAAAATCACATTGTTGGTCAAAAAGTGCTTCTCTCGCTCTGAAAAGCATTTTGCACGCATAAAAACTTGACATGTGAATATTTCTGTTTCTTTCAATGGAAACGTGTTATTATGCTTACAAAAGGGTTATTTAAGCATAAACCACCATTTGGGAGTGAATTCCATTAGTTTTGAGTAATATCAAAATTGAAAGGTCAGAATCACATTGTTGGTCAAAAAGTGCTTCTCTCGCTCTGAAAAGCATTTTGCACACATAAAAACTTGACATGTGAATATTTCTGTTACTTTCAATGGAAACGTGTTATTATGCTTACAAAAGGGTTATTTAAGCATAAACCACCATTTGGGAGTGAATTCCATTAGTTTTGAGCAATATCAAAATTGAAAGGTCAGAGTCACATTGTTGGTCAAAAAGTGCTTCTCTCGCTCTGAAAAGCATTTTGCACGCATAAAAACTTGACATGTGAATATTTCTGTTTCTTTCAATGGAAACGTGTTATTATGCTTACAAAAGGGTTATTTAAGCATAAACCACCATTTGGGAGTGAATTCCATTAGTTTTGAGCAATATCAAAATTGAAAGGTCAGAATCACATTGTTGGTCAAAAAGTGCTTCTCTCGCTCTGAAAAGCATTTTGCACACATAAAAACTTGACATGTGAATATTTCTGTTACTTTCAATGGAAACGTGTTATTATGCTTACAAAAGGGTTATTTAAGCATAAACCACCATTTGGGAGTGAATTCCATTAGTTTTGAGCAATATCAACATTGTAAGGTAAAAATCACATTGTTGGTCAAAAAGTGCTTCTCTCGCTCTGAAAAGCATTTTGCACGCATAAAAACTTGACATGTGAATATTTCTGTTACTTTCAATGGAAACGTGTTATTATGCTTACAAAAGGGTTATTTAAGCATAAACCACCATTTGGGAGTGAATTCCATTAGTTTTGAGCAATATCAAAATTGAAAGGTCAGAATCACATTGTTGGTCAAAAAGTGCTTCTCTCGCTCTGAAAAGCATTTTGCACGCATAAAAACTTGACATGTGAATATTTCTGTTACTTTCAATGGAAACGTGTTATTATGCTTACAAAAGGGTTATTTAAGCATAAACCACCATTTGGGAGTGAATTCCATTAGTTTTGAGTAATATCAACATTGTAAGGTAAAAATCACATTGTTGGTCAAAAAGTGCTTCTCTCGCTCTGAAAAGCATTTTGCACGCATAAAAACTTGACATGTGAATATTTCTGTTTCTTTCAATGGAAACGTGTTATTATGCTTACAAAAGGGTTATTTAAGCATAAACCACCATTTGGGAGTGAATTCCATTAGTTTTGAGCAATATCAAAATTGAAAGGTCAGAGTCACATTGTTGGTCAAAAAGTGCTTCTCTCGCTCTGAAAAGTATTTTGCACGCATAAAAACTTGACATGTGAATATTTCTGTTTCTTTCAATGGAAACGTGTTATTATGCTTACAAAAGGGTTATTTAAGTATAAACCACCATTTGGGAGTGAATTCCATTAGTTTTGAGCAATATCAAAATTGAAAGGTCAGAATCACATTGTTGGTCAAAAAGTGCTTCTCTCGCTCTGAAAAGCATTTTGCACACATAAAAACTTGACATGTGAATATTTCTGTTACTTTCAATGGAAACGTGTTATTATGCTTACAAAAGGGTTATTTAAGCATAAACCACCATTTGGGAGTGAATTCCATTAGTTTTGAGCAATATCAACATTGTAAGGTAAAAATCACATTGTTGGTCAAAAAGTCCTTCTCTCGCTCTGAAAAGCATTTTGCACGCATAAAAACTTGACATGTGAATATTTCTGTTTCTTTCAATTCAAACGTGTTATTATGCTTACAAAAGGGTTATTTAAGCATAAACCACCATTTGGGAGTGAGTTCCATTAGTTTTGAGCAATATCAACATTGTAAGGTCAGAATCACATTGTTGGTCAAAAAGTGCTTCTCTCGCTCTGAAAAGCATTTTGCACACATAAAAACTAGAAACGTGAATATTTCTGTTACTTTCAATGGAAACGTGTTATTATGCTTACAAAAGGGTTATTTAAGCATAAACCACCATTTGGGAGTGAATTCCATTAGTTTTGAGCAATATCAAAATTGAAAGGTCAGAGTCACATTGTTGGTCAAAAAGTGCTTCTCTCGCTCTGAAAAGCATTTTGCACGCATAAAAACTTGACATGTGAATATTTCTCTTTCTTTCAATGGAAACGTGTTATTATGCTTACAAAAGGGTTATTTAAGCATAAACCACCATTTGGGAGTGAATTCCATTAGTTTTGAGCAATATCAAAATTGAAAGGTCAGAATCACATTGTTGGTCAAAAAGTGCTTCTCTCGCTCTGAAAAGCATTTTGCACACATAAAAACTTGACATGTGAATATTTCTGTTACTTTCAATGGAAACGTGTTATTATGCTTACAAAAGGGTTATTTAAGCATAAACCACCATTTGGGAGTGAATTCCATTAGTTTTGAGCAATATCAAAATTGAAAGGTCAGAGTCACATTGTTGGTCAAAAAGTGCTTCTCTCGCTCTGAAAAGCATTTTGCACGCATAAAAACTTGACATGTGAATATTTCTGTTTCTTTCAATGGAAACGTGTTATTATGCTTACAAAAGGGTTATTTAAGCATAAACCACCATTTGGGAGTGAATTCCATTAGTTTTGAGCAATATCAAAATTGAAAGGTCAGAATCACATTGTTGGTCAAAAAGTGCTTCTCTCGCTCTGAAAAGCATTTTGCACACATAAAAACTTGACATGTGAATATTTCTGTTACTTTCAATGGAAACGTGTTATTATGCTTACAAAAGGGTTATTTAAGCATAAACCACCATTTGGGAGTGAATTCCATTAGTTTTGAGCAATATCAACATTGTAAGGTAAAAATCACATTGTTGGTCAAAAAGTCCTTCTCTCGCTCTGAAAAGCATTTTGCACGCATAAAAACTTGACATGTGAATATTTCTGTTTCTTTCAATTCAAACGTGTTATTATGCTTACAAAAGGGTTATTTAAGCATAAACCACCATTTGGGAGTGAGTTCCATTAGTTTTGAGCAATATCAACATTGTAAGGTCAGAATCACATTGTTGGTCAAAAAGTGCTTCTCTCGCTCTGAAAAGCATTTTGCACACATAAAAACTAGAAACGTGAATATTTCTGTTACTTTCAATGGAAACGTGTTATTATGCTTACAAAAGGGTTATTTAAGCATAAACCACCATTTGGGAGTGAATTCCATTAGTTTTGAGTAATATCAACATTGTAAGGTAAAAATCACATTGTTGGTCAAAAAGTGCTTCTCTCGCTCTGAAAAGCATTTTGCACGCATAAAAACTTGACATGTGAATATTTCTGTTTCTTTCAATGGAAACGTGTTATTATGCTTACAAAAGGGTTATTTAAGCATAAACCACCATTTGGGAGTGAATTCCATTAGTTTTGAGCAATATCAACATTGTAAGGTAAAAATCACATTGTTGGTCAAAAAGTGCTTCTCTCGCTCTGAAAAGCATTTTGCACGCATAAAAACTTGACATGTGAATATTTCTGTTACTTTCAATGGAAACGTGTTATTATGCTTACAAAAGGGTTATTTAAGCATAAACCACCATTTGGGAGTGAATTCCATTAGTTTTGAGCAATATCAAAATTGAAAGGTCAGAGTCACATTGTTGGTCAAAAAGTGCTTCTCTCGCTCTGAAAAGCATTTTGCACGCATAAAAACTTGACATGTGAATATTTCTGCTTCTTTCAATGGAAACGTGTTATTATGCTTACAAAAGGGTTATTTAAGCATAAACCACCATTTGGGAGTGAATTCCATTAGTTTTGAGCAATATCAACATTGTAAGGTAAAAATCACATTGTTGGTCAAAAAGTGCTTCTCTCGCTCTGAAAAGCTTTTTGCACGCATAAAAACTTGACATGTGAATATTTCTGTTACTTTCAATGGAAACGTGTTATTATGCTTACAAAAGGGTTATTTAAGCATAAACCACCATTTGGGAGTGAATTCCATTAGTTTTGAGCAATATCAAAATTGAAAGGTCAGAGTCACATTGTTGGTCAAAAAGTGCTTCTCTCGCTCTGAAAAGCATTTTGCACGCATAAAAACTTGACATGTGAATATTTCTGTTACTTTCAATGGAAACGTGTTATTATGCTTACAAAAGGGTTATTTAAGCATAAACCACCATTTGGGAGTGAATTCCATTAGTTTTGAACGATATCAAAATTGAAAGGTCAGAATCACATTGTTGGTCAAAAAGTGCTTCTCTCGCCCTGAAAAGCATTTTGCACACATAAAAACTTGACATGTGAATATTTCTGTTACTTTCAATGGAAACGTGTTATTATGCTTACAAAAGGGTTATTTAAGCATAAACCACCATTTGGGAGTGAATTCCATTAGTTTTGAGCAATATCAACATTGTAAGGTAAAAATCACATTGTTGGTCAAAAAGTGCTTCTCTCGCTCTGAGAAGCATTTTGCACGCATAAAAACTTGACATGTGAATATTTCTGTTTCTTTCAATGGAAACGTGTTATTATGCTTACAAAAGGGTTATTTAAGCATAAACCACCATTTGGGAGTGAATTCCATTAGTTTTGAGCAATATCAAAATTGAAAGGTCAGAATCACATTGTTGGTCAAAAAGTGCTTCTCTCGCTCTGAAAAGCATTTTGCACACATAAAAACTTGACATGTGAATATTTCTGTTACTTTCAATGGAAACGTGTTATTATGCTTACAAAAGGGTTATTTAAGCATAAACCACCATTTGGGAGTGAATTCCATTAGTTTTGAGCAATATCAAAATTGAAAGGTCAGAGTCACATTGTTGGTCAAAAAGTGCTTCTCTCGCTCTGAAAAGCATTTTGCACGCATAAAAACTTGACATGTGAATATTTCTGTTTCTTTCAATGGAAACGTGTTATAATGCTTACAAAAGGGTTATTTAAGTATAAACCACCATTTGGGAGTGAATTCCATTAGTTTTGAGCAATATCAAAATTGAAAGGTCAGAATCACATTGTTGGTCAAAAAGTGCTTCTCTCGCTCTGAAAAGCATTTTGCACACATAAAAACTTGACATGTGAATATTTCTGTTACTTTCAATGGAAACGTGTTATTATGCTTACAAAAGGGTTATTTAAGCATAAACCACCATTTGGGAGTGAATTCCATTAGTTTTGAGCAATATCAACATTGTAAGGTAAAAATCACATTGTTGGTCAAAAAGTCCTTCTCTCGCTCTGAAAAGCATTTTGCACGCATAAAAACTTGACATGTGAATATTTCTGTTTCTTTCAATTCAAACGTGTTATTATGCTTACAAAAGGGTTATTTAAGCATAAACCACCATTTGGGAGTGAGTTCCATTAGTTTTGAGCAATATCAACATTGTAAGGTCAGAATCACATTGTTGGTCAAAAAGTGCTTCTCTCGCTCTGAAAAGCATTTTGCACGCATAAAAACTTGACATGTGAATATTTCTGTTTCTTTCAATGGAAACGTGTTATTATGCTTACAAAAGGGTTATTTAAGCATAAACCACCATTTGGGAGTGAATTCCATTAGTTTTGAGCAATATCAAAATTGAAAGGTCAGAATCACATTGTTGGTCAAAAAGTGCTTCTCTCGCTCTGAAAAGCATTTTGCACACATAAAAACTTGACATGTGAATATTTCTGTTACTTTCAATGGAAACGTGTTATTATGCTTACAAAAGGGTTATTTAAGCATAAACCACCATTTGGGAGTGAATTCCATTAGTTTTGAGCAATATCAAAATTGAAAGGTCAGAGTCACATTGTTGGTCAAAAAGTGCTTCTCTCGCTCTGAAAAGCATTTTGCACGCATAAAAACTTGACATGTGAATATTTCTGTTTCTTTCAATGGAAACGTGTTATTATGCTTACAAAAGGGTTATTTAAGTATAAACCACCATTTGGGAGTGAATTCCATTAGTTTTGAGCAATATCAAAATTGAAAGGTCAGAATCACATTGTTGGTCAAAAAGTGCTTCTCTCGCTCTGAAAAGCATTTTGCACACATAAAAACTTGACATGTGAATATTTCTGTTACTTTCAATGGAAACGTGTTATTATGCTTACAAAAGGGTTATTTAAGCATAAACCACCATTTGGGAGTGAATTCCATTAGTTTTGAGCAATATCAACATTGTAAGGTAAAAATCACATTGTTGGTCAAAAAGTCCTTCTCTCGCTCTGAAAAGCATTTTGCACGCATAAAAACTTGACATGTGAATATTTCTGTTTCTTTCAATTCAAACGTGTTATTATGCTTACAAAAGGGTTATTTAAGCATAAACCACCATTTGGGAGTGAGTTCCATTAGTTTTGAGCAATATCAACATTGTAAGGTCAGAATCACATTGTTGGTCAAAAAGTGCTTCTCTCGCTCTGAAAAGCATTTTGCACACATAAAAACTAGAAACGTGAATATTTCTGTTACTTTCAATGGAAACGTGTTATTATGCTTACAAAAGGGTTATTTAAGCATAAACCACCATTTGGGAGTGAATTCCATTAGTTTTGAGTAATATCAAAATTGAAAGGTCAGAATCACATTGTTGGTCAAAAAGTGCTTCTCTCGCTCTGAAAAGCATTTTGCACACATAAAAACTTGACATGTGAATATTTCTGTTACTTTCAATGGAAACGTGTTATTATGCTTACAAAAGGGTTATTTAAGCATAAACCACCATTTGGGAGTGAATTCCATTAGTTTTGAGCAATATCAAAATTGAAAGGTCAGAGTCACATTGTTGGTCAAAAAGTGCTTCTCTCGCTCTGAAAAGCATTTTGCACGCATAAAAACTTGACATGTGAATATTTCTGTTTCTTTCAATTCAAACGTGTTATTATGCTTACAAAAGGGTTATTTAAGCATAAACCACCATTTGGGAGTGAGTTCCATTAGTTTTGAGCAATATCAACATTGTAAGGTCAGAATCACATTGTTGGTCAAAAAGTGCTTCTCTCGCTCTGAAAAGCATTTTGCACACATAAAAACTAGAAACGTGAATATTTCTGTTACTTTCAATGGAAACGTGTTATTATGCTTACAAAAGGGTTATTTAAGCATAAACCACCATTTGGGAGTGAATTCCATTAGTTTTGAGTAATATCAACCTTGTAAGGTAAAAATCACATTGTTGGTCAAAAAGTGCTTCTCTCGCTCTGAAAAGCATTTTGCACGCATAAAAACTTGACATGTGAATATTTCTGTTTCTTTCAATGGAAACGTGTTATTATGCTTACAAAAGGGTTATTTAAGCATAAACCACCATTTGGGAGTGAATTCCATTAGTTTTGAGTAATATCAAAATTGAAAGGTCAGAATCACATTGTTGGTCAAAAAGTGCTTCTCTCGCTCTGAAAAGCATTTTGCACACATAAAAACTTGACATGTGAATATTTCTGTTACTTTCAATGGAAACGTGTTATTATGCTTACAAAAGGGTTATTTAAGCATAAACCACCATTTGGGAGTGAATTCCATTAGTTTTGAGCAATATCAAAATTGAAAGGTCAGAGTCACATTGTTGGTCAAAAAGTGCTTCTCTCGCTCTGAAAAGCATTTTGCACGCATAAAAACTTGACATGTGAATATTTCTGTTTCTTTCAATGGAAACGTGTTATTATGCTTACAAAAGGGTTATTTAAGCATAAACCACCATTTGGGAGTGAATTCCATTAGTTTTGAGCAATATCAAAATTGAAAGGTCAGAATCACATTGTTGGTCAAAAAGTGCTTCTCTCGCTCTGAAAAGCATTTTGCACACATAAAAACTTGACATGTGAATATTTCTGTTACTTTCAATGGAAACGTGTTATTATGCTTACAAAAGGGTTATTTAAGCATAAACCACCATTTGGGAGTGAATTCCATTAGTTTTGAGCAATATCAACATTGTAAGGTAAAAATCACATTGTTGGTCAAAAAGTGCTTCTCTCGCTCTGAAAAGCATTTTGCACGCATAAAAACTTGACATGTGAATATTTCTGTTACTTTCAATGGAAACGTGTTATTATGCTTACAAAAGGGTTATTTAAGCATAAACCACCATTTGGGAGTGAATTCCATTAGTTTTGAGCAATATCAAAATTGAAAGGTCAGAATCACATTGTTGGTCAAAAAGTGCTTCTCTCGCTCTGAAAAGCATTTTGCACGCATAAAAACTTGACATGTGAATATTTCTGTTACTTTCAATGGAAACGTGTTATTATGCTTACAAAAGGGTTATTTAAGCATAAACCACCATTTGGGAGTGAATTCCATTAGTTTTGAGTAATATCAACATTGTAAGGTAAAAATCACATTGTTGGTCAAAAAGTGCTTCTCTCGCTCTGAAAAGCATTTTGCACGCATAAAAACTTGACATGTGAATATTTCTGTTTCTTTCAATGGAAACGTGTTATTATGCTTACAAAAGGGTTATTTAAGCATAAACCACCATTTGGGAGTGAATTCCATTAGTTTTGAGCAATATCAAAATTGAAAGGTCAGAGTCACATTGTTGGTCAAAAAGTGCTTCTCTCGCTCTGAAAAGTATTTTGCACGCATAAAAACTTGACATGTGAATATTTCTGTTTCTTTCAATGGAAACGTGTTATTATGCTTACAAAAGGGTTATTTAAGTATAAACCACCATTTGGGAGTGAATTCCATTAGTTTTGAGCAATATCAAAATTGAAAGGTCAGAATCACATTGTTGGTCAAAAAGTGCTTCTCTCGCTCTGAAAAGCATTTTGCACACATAAAAACTTGACATGTGAATATTTCTGTTACTTTCAATGGAAACGTGTTATTATGCTTACAAAAGGGTTATTTAAGCATAAACCACCATTTGGGAGTGAATTCCATTAGTTTTGAGCAATATCAACATTGTAAGGTAAAAATCACATTGTTGGTCAAAAAGTCCTTCTCTCGCTCTGAAAAGCATTTTGCACGCATAAAAACTTGACATGTGAATATTTCTGTTTCTTTCAATTCAAACGTGTTATTATGCTTACAAAAGGGTTATTTAAGCATAAACCACCATTTGGGAGTGAGTTCCATTAGTTTTGAGCAATATCAACATTGTAAGGTCAGAATCACATTGTTGGTCAAAAAGTGCTTCTCTCGCTCTGAAAAGCATTTTGCACACATAAAAACTAGAAACGTGAATATTTCTGTTACTTTCAATGGAAACGTGTTATTATGCTTACAAAAGGGTTATTTAAGCATAAACCACCATTTGGGAGTGAATTCCATTAGTTTTGAGCAATATCAAAATTGAAAGGTCAGAGTCACATTGTTGGTCAAAAAGTGCTTCTCTCGCTCTGAAAAGCATTTTGCACGCATAAAAACTTGACATGTGAATATTTCTCTTTCTTTCAATGGAAACGTGTTATTATGCTTACAAAAGGGTTATTTAAGCATAAACCACCATTTGGGAGTGAATTCCATTAGTTTTGAGCAATATCAAAATTGAAAGGTCAGAATCACATTGTTGGTCAAAAAGTGCTTCTCTCGCTCTGAAAAGCATTTTGCACACATAAAAACTTGACATGTGAATATTTCTGTTACTTTCAATGGAAACGTGTTATTATGCTTACAAAAGGGTTATTTAAGCATAAACCACCATTTGGGAGTGAATTCCATTAGTTTTGAGCAATATCAAAATTGAAAGGTCAGAGTCACATTGTTGGTCAAAAAGTGCTTCTCTCGCTCTGAAAAGCATTTTGCACGCATAAAAACTTGACATGTGAATATTTCTGTTTCTTTCAATGGAAACGTGTTATTATGCTTACAAAAGGGTTATTTAAGCATAAACCACCATTTGGGAGTGAATTCCATTAGTTTTGAGCAATATCAAAATTGAAAGGTCAGAATCACATTGTTGGTCAAAAAGTGCTTCTCTCGCTCTGAAAAGCATTTTGCACACATAAAAACTTGACATGTGAATATTTCTGTTACTTTCAATGGAAACGTGTTATTATGCTTACAAAAGGGTTATTTAAGCATAAACCACCATTTGGGAGTGAATTCCATTAGTTTTGAGCAATATCAACATTGTAAGGTAAAAATCACATTGTTGGTCAAAAAGTCCTTCTCTCGCTCTGAAAAGCATTTTGCACGCATAAAAACTTGACATGTGAATATTTCTGTTTCTTTCAATTCAAACGTGTTATTATGCTTACAAAAGGGTTATTTAAGCATAAACCACCATTTGGGAGTGAGTTCCATTAGTTTTGAGCAATATCAACATTGTAAGGTCAGAATCACATTGTTGGTCAAAAAGTGCTTCTCTCGCTCTGAAAAGCATTTTGCACACATAAAAACTAGAAACGTGAATATTTCTGTTACTTTCAATGGAAACGTGTTATTATGCTTACAAAAGGGTTATTTAAGCATAAACCACCATTTGGGAGTGAATTCCATTAGTTTTGAGTAATATCAACATTGTAAGGTAAAAATCACATTGTTGGTCAAAAAGTGCTTCTCTCGCTCTGAAAAGCATTTTGCACGCATAAAAACTTGACATGTGAATATTTCTGTTTCTTTCAATGGAAACGTGTTATTATGCTTACAAAAGGGTTATTTAAGCATAAACCACCATTTGGGAGTGAATTCCATTAGTTTTGAGCAATATCAACATTGTAAGGTAAAAATCACATTGTTGGTCAAAAAGTGCTTCTCTCGCTCTGAAAAGCATTTTGCACGCATAAAAACTTGACATGTGAATATTTCTGTTACTTTCAATGGAAACGTGTTATTATGCTTACAAAAGGGTTATTTAAGCATAAACCACCATTTGGGAGTGAATTCCATTAGTTTTGAGCAATATCAAAATTGAAAGGTCAGAGTCACATTGTTGGTCAAAAAGTGCTTCTCTCGCTCTGAAAAGCATTTTGCACGCATAAAAACTTGACATGTGAATATTTCTGCTTCTTTCAATGGAAACGTGTTATTATGCTTACAAAAGGGTTATTTAAGCATAAACCACCATTTGGGAGTGAATTCCATTAGTTTTGAGCAATATCAACATTGTAAGGTAAAAATCACATTGTTGGTCAAAAAGTGCTTCTCTCGCTCTGAAAAGCTTTTTGCACGCATAAAAACTTGACATGTGAATATTTCTGTTACTTTCAATGGAAACGTGTTATTATGCTTACAAAAGGGTTATTTAAGCATAAACCACCATTTGGGAGTGAATTCCATTAGTTTTGAGCAATATCAAAATTGAAAGGTCAGAGTCACATTGTTGGTCAAAAAGTGCTTCTCTCGCTCTGAAAAGCATTTTGCACGCATAAAAACTTGACATGTGAATATTTCTGTTACTTTCAATGGAAACGTGTTATTATGCTTACAAAAGGGTTATTTAAGCATAAACCACCATTTGGGAGTGAATTCCATTAGTTTTGAACGATATCAAAATTGAAAGGTCAGAATCACATTGTTGGTCAAAAAGTGCTTCTCTCGCCCTGAAAAGCATTTTGCACACATAAAAACTTGACATGTGAATATTTCTGTTACTTTCAATGGAAACGTGTTATTATGCTTACAAAAGGGTTATTTAAGCATAAACCACCATTTGGGAGTGAATTCCATTAGTTTTGAGCAATATCAACATTGTAAGGTAAAAATCACATTGTTGGTCAAAAAGTGCTTCTCTCGCTCTGAAAAGCATTTTGCACGCATAAAAACTTGACATGTGAATATTTCTGTTTCTTTCAATGGAAACGTGTTATTATGCTTACAAAAGGGTTATTTAAGCATAAACCACCATTTGGGAGTGAATTCCATTAGTTTTGAGCAATATCAAAATTGAAAGGTCAGAATCACATTGTTGGTCAAAAAGTGCTTCTCTCGCTCTGAAAAGCATTTTGCACACATAAAAACTTGACATGTGAATATTTCTGTTACTTTCAATGGAAACGTGTTATTATGCTTACAAAAGGGTTATTTAAGCATAAACCACCATTTGGGAGTGAATTCCATTAGTTTTGAGCAATATCAAAATTGAAAGGTCAGAGTCACATTGTTGGTCAAAAAGTGCTTCTCTCGCTCTGAAAAGCATTTTGCACGCATAAAAACTTGACATGTGAATATTTCTGTTTCTTTCAATGGAAACGTGTTATAATGCTTACAAAAGGGTTATTTAAGTATAAACCACCATTTGGGAGTGAATTCCATTAGTTTTGAGCAATATCAAAATTGAAAGGTCAGAATCACATTGTTGGTCAAAAAGTGCTTCTCTCGCTCTGAAAAGCATTTTGCACACATAAAAACTTGACATGTGAATATTTCTGTTACTTTCAATGGAAACGTGTTATTATGCTTACAAAAGGGTTATTTAAGCATAAACCACCATTTGGGAGTGAATTCCATTAGTTTTGAGCAATATCAACATTGTAAGGTAAAAATCACATTGTTGGTCAAAAAGTCCTTCTCTCGCTCTGAAAAGCATTTTGCACGCATAAAAACTTGACATGTGAATATTTCTGTTTCTTTCAATTCAAACGTGTTATTATGCTTACAAAAGGGTTATTTAAGCATAAACCACCATTTGGGAGTGAGTTCCATTAGTTTTGAGCAATATCAACATTGTAAGGTCAGAATCACATTGTTGGTCAAAAAGTGCTTCTCTCGCTCTGAAAAGCATTTTGCACGCATAAAAACTTGACATGTGAATATTTCTGTTTCTTTCAATGGAAACGTGTTATTATGCTTACAAAAGGGTTATTTAAGCATAAACCACCATTTGGGAGTGAATTCCATTAGTTTTGAGCAATATCAAAATTGAAAGGTCAGAATCACATTGTTGGTCAAAAAGTGCTTCTCTCGCTCTGAAAAGCATTTTGCACACATAAAAACTTGACATGTGAATATTTCTGTTACTTTCAATGGAAACGTGTTATTATGCTTACAAAAGGGTTATTTAAGCATAAACCACCATTTGGGAGTGAATTCCATTAGTTTTGAGCAATATCAAAATTGAAAGGTCAGAGTCACATTGTTGGTCAAAAAGTGCTTCTCTCGCTCTGAAAAGCATTTTGCACGCATAAAAACTTGACATGTGAATATTTCTGTTTCTTTCAATGGAAACGTGTTATTATGCTTACAAAAGGGTTATTTAAGTATAAACCACCATTTGGGAGTGAATTCCATTAGTTTTGAGCAATATCAAAATTGAAAGGTCAGAATCACATTGTTGGTCAAAAAGTGCTTCTCTCGCTCTGAAAAGCATTTTGCACACATAAAAACTTGACATGTGAATATTTCTGTTACTTTCAATGGAAACGTGTTATTATGCTTACAAAAGGGTTATTTAAGCATAAACCACCATTTGGGAGTGAATTCCATTAGTTTTGAGCAATATCAACATTGTAAGGTAAAAATCACATTGTTGGTCAAAAAGTCCTTCTCTCGCTCTGAAAAGCATTTTGCACGCATAAAAACTTGACATGTGAATATTTCTGTTTCTTTCAATTCAAACGTGTTATTATGCTTACAAAAGGGTTATTTAAGCATAAACCACCATTTGGGAGTGAGTTCCATTAGTTTTGAGCAATATCAACATTGTAAGGTCAGAATCACATTGTTGGTCAAAAAGTGCTTCTCTCGCTCTGAAAAGCATTTTGCACACATAAAAACTAGAAACGTGAATATTTCTGTTACTTTCAATGGAAACGTGTTATTATGCTTACAAAAGGGTTATTTAAGCATAAACCACCATTTGGGAGTGAATTCCATTAGTTTTGAGTAATATCAAAATTGAAAGGTCAGAATCACATTGTTGGTCAAAAAGTGCTTCTCTCGCTCTGAAAAGCATTTTGCACACATAAAAACTTGACATGTGAATATTTCTGTTACTTTCAATGGAAACGTGTTATTATGCTTACAAAAGGGTTATTTAAGCATAAACCACCATTTGGGAGTGAATTCCATTAGTTTTGAGCAATATCAAAATTGAAAGGTCAGAGTCACATTGTTGGTCAAAAAGTGCTTCTCTCGCTCTGAAAAGCATTTTGCACGCATAAAAACTTGACATGTGAATATTTCTGTTTCTTTCAATTCAAACGTGTTATTATGCTTACAAAAGGGTTATTTAAGCATAAACCACCATTTGGGAGTGAGTTCCATTAGTTTTGAGCAATATCAACATTGTAAGGTCAGAATCACATTGTTGGTCAAAAAGTGCTTCTCTCGCTCTGAAAAGCATTTTGCACACATAAAAACTAGAAACGTGAATATTTCTGTTACTTTCAATGGAAACGTGTTATTATGCTTACAAAAGGGTTATTTAAGCATAAACCACCATTTGGGAGTGAATTCCATTAGTTTTGAGTAATATCAACATTGTAAGGTAAAAATCACATTGTTGGTCAAAAAGTGCTTCTCTCGCTCTGAAAAGCATTTTGCACGCATAAAAACTTGACATGTGAATATTTCTGTTTCTTTCAATGGAAACGTGTTACTATGCTTACAAAAGGGTTATTTAAGCATAAACCACCATTTGGGAGTGAATTCCATTAGTTTTGAGCAATATCAACATTGTAAGGTAAAAATCACATTGTTGGTCAAAAAGTGCTTCTCTCGCTCTGAAAAGCATTTTGCACGCATAAAAACTTGACATGTGAATATTTCTGTTACTTTCAATGGAAACGTGTTATTATGCTTACAAAAGGGTTATTTAAGCATAAACCACCATTTGGGAGTGAATTCCATTAGTTTTGAGCAATATCAAAATTGAAAGGTCAGAGTCACATTGTTGGTCAAAAAGTGCTTCTCTCGCTCTGAAAAGCATTTTGCACGCATAAAAACTTGACATGTGAATATTTCTGTTACTTTCAATGGAAACGTGTTATTATGCTTACAAAAGGGTTATTTAAGCATAAACCACCATTTGGGAGTGAATTCCATTAGTTTTGAGCAATATCAACATTGTAAGGTAAAAATCACATTGTTGGTCAAAAAGTCCTTCTCTCGCTCTGAAAAGCATTTTGCACGCATAAAAACTTGACATGTGAATATTTCTGTTACTTTCAATGGAAACGTGTTATTATGCTTACAAAAGGGTTATTTAAGCATAAACCACCATTTGGGAGTGAATTCCATTAGTTTTGAGTAATATCAACATTGTAAGGTAAAAATCACATTGTTGGTCAAAAAGTGCTTCTCTCGCTCTGAAAAGCATTTTGCACGCATAAAAACTTGACATGTGAATATTTCTGTTTCTTTCAATGGAAACGTGTTATTATGCTTACAAAAGGGTTATTTAAGCATAAACCACCATTTGGGAGTGAATTCCATTAGTTTTGAGTAATATCAAAATTGAAAGGTCAGAATCACATTGTTGGTCAAAAAGTGCTTCTCTCGCTCTGAAAAGCATTTTGCACACATAAAAACTTGACATGTGAATATTTCTGTTACTTTCAATGGAAACGTGTTATTATGCTTACAAAAGGGTTATTTAAGCATAAACCACCATTTGGGAGTGAATTCCATTAGTTTTGAGCAATATCAAAATTGAAAGGTCAGAGTCACATTGTTGGTCAAAAAGTGCTTCTCTCGCTCTGAAAAGCATTTTGCACGCATAAAAACTTGACATGTGAATATTTCTGTTTCTTTCAATGGAAACGTGTTATTATGCTTACAAAAGGGTTATTTAAGCATAAACCACCATTTGGGAGTGAATTCCATTAGTTTTGAGCAATATCAAAATTGAAAGGTCAGAATCACATTGTTGGTCAAAAAGTGCTTCTCTCGCTCTGAAAAGCATTTTGCACACATAAAAACTTGACATGTGAATATTTCTGTTACTTTCAATGGAAACGTGTTATTATGCTTACAAAAGGGTTATTTAAGCATAAACCACCATTTGGGAGTGAATTCCATTAGTTTTGAGCAATATCAGCATTGTAAGGTAAAAATCACATTGTTGGTCAAAAAGTGCTTCTCTCGCTCTGAAAAGCATTTTGCACGCATAAAAACTTGACATGTGAATATTTCTGTTACTTTCAATGGAAACGTGTTATTATGCTTACAAAAGGGTTATTTAAGCATAAACCACCATTTGGGAGTGAATTCCATTAGTTTTGAGCAATATCAAAATTGAAAGGTCAGAATCACATTGTTGGTCAAAAAGTGCTTCTCTCGCTCTGAAAAGCATTTTGCACGCATAAAAACTTGACATGTGAATATTTCTGTTACTTTCAATGGAAACGTGTTATTATGCTTACAAAAGGGTTATTTAAGCATAAACCACCATTTGGGAGTGAATTCCATTAGTTTTGAGTAATATCAACATTGTAAGGTAAAAATCACATTGTTGGTCAAAAAGTGCTTCTCTCGCTCTGAAAAGCATTTTGCACGCATAAAAACTTGACATGTGAATATTTCTGTTTCTTTCAATGGAAACGTGTTATTATGCTTACAAAAGGGTTATTTAAGCATAAACCACCATTTGGGAGTGAATTCCATTAGTTTTGAGCAATATCAAAATTGAAAGGTCAGAATCACATTGTTGGTCAAAAAGTGCTTCTCTCGCTCTGAAAAGCATTTTGCACACATAAAAACTTGACATGTGAATATTTCTGTTACTTTCAATGGAAACGTGTTATTATGCTTACAAAAGGGTTATTTAAGCATAAACCACCATTTGGGAGTGAATTCCATTAGTTTTGAGCAATATCAAAATTGAAAGGTCAGAGTCACATTGTTGGTCAAAAAGTGCTTCTCTCGCTCTGAAAAGCATTTTGCACGCATAAAAACTTGACATGTGAATATTTCTGTTTCTTTCAATGGAAACGTGTTATTATGCTTACAAAAGGGTTATTTAAGTATAAACCACCATTTGGGAGTGAATTCCATTAGTTTTGAGCAATATCAAAATTGAAAGGTCAGAATCACATTGTTGGTCAAAAAGTGCTTCTCTCGCTCTGAAAAGCATTTTGCACACATAAAAACTTGACATGTGAATATTTCTGTTACTTTCAATGGAAACGTGTTATTATGCTTACAAAAGGGTTATTTAAGCATAAACCACCATTTGGGAGTGAATTCCATTAGTTTTGAGCAATATCAACATTGTAAGGTAAAAATCACATTGTTGGTCAAAAAGTCCTTCTCTCGCTCTGAAAAGCATTTTGCACACATAAAAACTTGACATGTGAATATTTCTGTTTCTTTCAATTCAAACGTGTTATTATGCTTACAAAAGGGTTATTTAAGCATAAACCACCATTTGGGAGTGAGTTCCATTAGTTTTGAGCAATATCAACATTGTAAGGTCAGAATCACATTGTTGGTCAAAAAGTGCTTCTCTCGCTCTGAAAAGCATTTTGCACACATAAAAACTAGAAACGTGAATATTTCTGTTACTTTCAATGGAAACGTGTTATTATGCTTACAAAAGGGTTATTTAAGCATAAACCACCATTTGGGAGTGAATTCCATTAGTTTTGAGTAATATCAAAATTGAAAGGTCAGAATCACATTGTTGGTCAAAAAGTGCTTCTCTCGCTCTGAAAAGCATTTTGCACACATAAAAACTTGACATGTGAATATTTCTGTTACTTTCAATGGAAACGTGTTATTATGCTTACAAAAGGGTTATTTAAGCATAAACCACCATTTGGGAGTGAATTCCATTAGTTTTGAGCAATATCAAAATTGAAAGGTCAGAGTCACATTGTTGGTCAAAAAGTGCTTCTCTCGCTCTGAAAAGCATTTTGCACGCATAAAAACTTGACATGTGAATATTTCTGTTTCTTTCAATTCAAACGTGTTATTATGCTTACAAAAGGGTTATTTAAGCATAAACCACCATTTGGGAGTGAGTTCCATTAGTTTTGAGCAATATCAACATTGTAAGGTCAGAATCACATTGTTGGTCAAAAAGTGCTTCTCTCGCTCTGAAAAGCATTTTGCACACATAAAAACTAGAAACGTGAATATTTCTGTTACTTTCAATGGAAACGTGTTATTATGCTTACAAAAGGGTTATTTAAGCATAAACCACCATTTGGGAGTGAATTCCATTAGTTTTGAGTAATATCAACATTGTAAGGTAAAAATCACATTGTTGGTCAAAAAGTGCTTCTCTCGCTCTGAAAAGCATTTTGCACGCATAAAAACTTGACATGTGAATATTTCTGTTTCTTTCAATGGAAACGTGTACTTATGCTTACAAAAGGGTTATTTAAGCATAAACCACCATTTGGGAGTGAATTCCATTAGTTTTGAGTAATATCAAAATTGAAAGGTCAGAATCACATTGTTGGTCAAAAAGTGCTTCTCTCGCTCTGAAAAGCATTTTGCACACATAAAAACTTGACATGTGAATATTTCTGTTACTTTCAATGGAAACGTGTTATTATGCTTACAAAAGGGTTATTTAAGCATAAACCACCATTTGGGAGTGAATTCCATTAGTTTTGAGCAATATCAAAATTGAAAGGTCAGAGTCACATTGTTGGTCAAAAAGTGCTTCTCTCGCTCTGAAAAGCATTTTGCACGCATAAAAACTTGACATGTGAATATTTCTGTTTCTTTCAATGGAAACGTGTTATTATGCTTACAAAAGGGTTATTTAAGCATAAACCACCATTTGGGAGTGAATTCCATTAGTTTTGAGCAATATCAAAATTGAAAGGTCAGAATCACATTGTTGGTCAAAAAGTGCTTCTCTCGCTCTGAAAAGCATTTTGCACACATAAAAACTTGACATGTGAATATTTCTGTTACTTTCAATGGAAACGTGTTATTATGCTTACAAAAGGGTTATTTAAGCATAAACCACCATTTGGGAGTGAATTCCATTAGTTTTGAGCAATATCAACATTGTAAGGTAAAAATCACATTGTTGGTCAAAAAGTGCTTCTCTCGCTCTGAAAAGCATTTTGCACGCATAAAAACTTGACATGTGAATATTTCTGTTACTTTCAATGGAAACGTGTTATTATGCTTACAAAAGGGTTATTTAAGCATAAACCACCATTTGGGAGTGAATTCCATTAGTTTTGAGCAATATCAAAATTGAAAGGTCAGAATCACATTGTCGGTCAAAAAGTGCTTCTCTCGCTCTGAAAAGCATTTTGCACGCATAAAAACTTGACATGTGAATATTTCTGTTACTTTCAATGGAAACGTGTTATTATGCTTACAAAAGGGTTATTTAAGCATAAACCACCATTTGGGAGTGAATTCCATTAGTTTTGAGTAATATCAACATTGTAAGGTAAAAATCACATTGTTGGTCAAAAAGTGCTTCTCTCGCTCTGAAAAGCATTTTGCACGCATAAAAACTTGACATGTGAATATTTCTGTTTCTTTCAATGGAAACGTGTTATTATGCTTACAAAAGGGTTATTTAAGCATAAACCACCATTTGGGAGTGAATTCCATTAGTTTTGAGCAATATCAAAATTGAAAGGTCAGAGTCACATTGTTGGTCAAAAAGTGCTTCTCTCGCTCTGAAAAGTATTTTGCACGCATAAAAACTTGACATGTGAATATTTCTGTTTCTTTCAATGGAAACGTGTTATTATGCTTACAAAAGGGTTATTTAAGTATAAACCACCATTTGGGAGTGAATTCCATTAGTTTTGAGCAATATCAAAATTGAAAGGTCAGAATCACATTGTTGGTCAAAAAGTGCTTCTCTCGCTCTGAAAAGCATTTTGCACACATAAAAACTTGACATGTGAATATTTCTGTTACTTTCAATGGAAACGTGTTATTATGCTTACAAAAGGGTTATTTAAGCATAAACCACCATTTGGGAGTGAATTCCATTAGTTTTGAGCAATATCAACATTGTAAGGTAAAAATCACATTGTTGGTCAAAAAGTCCTTCTCTCGCTCTGAAAAGCATTTTGCACGCATAAAAACTTGACATGTGAATATTTCTGTTTCTTTCAATTCAAACGTGTTATTATGCTTACAAAAGGGTTATTTAAGCATAAACCACCATTTGGGAGTGAGTTCCATTAGTTTTGAGCAATATCAACATTGTAAGGTCAGAATCACATTGTTGGTCAAAAAGTGCTTCTCTCGCTCTGAAAAGCATTTTGCACACATAAAAACTAGAAACGTGAATATTTCTGTTACTTTCAATGGAAACGTGTTATTATGCTTACAAAAGGGTTATTTAAGCATAAACCACCATTTGGGAGTGAATTCCATTAGTTTTGAGCAATATCAAAATTGAAAGGTCAGAGTCACATTGTTGGTCAAAAAGTGCTTCTCTCGCTCTGAAAAGCATTTTGCACGCATAAAAACTTGACATGTGAATATTTCTCTTTCTTTCAATGGAAACGTGTTATTATGCTTACAAAAGGGTTATTTAAGCATAAACCACCATTTGGGAGTGAATTCCATTAGTTTTGAGCAATATCAAAATTGAAAGGTCAGAATCACATTGTTGGTCAAAAAGTGCTTCTCTCGCTCTGAAAAGCATTTTGCACACATAAAAACTTGACATGTGAATATTTCTGTTACTTTCAATGGAAACGTGTTATTATGCTTACAAAAGGGTTATTTAAGCATAAACCACCATTTGGGAGTGAATTCCATTAGTTTTGAGCAATATCAAAATTGAAAGGTCAGAGTCACATTGTTGGTCAAAAAGTGCTTCTCTCGCTCTGAAAAGCATTTTGCACGCATAAAAACTTGACATGTGAATATTTCTGTTTCTTTCAATGGAAACGTGTTATTATGCTTACAAAAGGGTTATTTAAGCATAAACCACCATTTGGGAGTGAATTCCATTAGTTTTGAGCAATATCAAAATTGAAAGGTCAGAATCACATTGTTGGTCAAAAAGTGCTTCTCTCGCTCTGAAAAGCATTTTGCACACATAAAAACTTGACATGTGAATATTTCTGTTACTTTCAATGGAAACGTGTTATTATGCTTACAAAAGGGTTATTTAAGCATAAACCACCATTTGGGAGTGAATTCCATTAGTTTTGAGCAATATCAACATTGTAAGGTAAAAATCACATTGTTGGTCAAAAAGTCCTTCTCTCGCTCTGAAAAGCATTTTGCACGCATAAAAACTTGACATGTGAATATTTCTGTTTCTTTCAATTCAAACGTGTTATTATGCTTACAAAAGGGTTATTTAAGCATAAACCACCATTTGGGAGTGAGTTCCATTAGTTTTGAGCAATATCAACATTGTAAGGTCAGAATCACATTGTTGGTCAAAAAGTGCTTCTCTCGCTCTGAAAAGCATTTTGCACGCATAAAAACTTGACATGTGAATATTTCTGTTACTTTCAATGGAAACGTGTTATTATGCTTACAAAAGGGTTATTTAAGCATAAACCACCATTTGGGAGTGAATTCCATTAGTTTTGAGCAATATCAAAATTGAAAGGTCAGAATCACATTGTTGGTCAAAAAGTGCTTCTCTCGCTCTGAAAAGCATTTTGCACGCATAAAAACTTGACATGTGAATATTTCTGTTACTTTCAATGGAAACGTGTTATTATGCTTACAAAAGGGTTATTTAAGCATAAACCACCATTTGGGAGTGAATTCCATTAGTTTTGAGTAATATCAACATTGTAAGGTAAAAATCACATTGTTGGTCAAAAAGTGCTTCTCTCGCTCTGAAAAGCATTTTGCACGCATAAAAACTTGACATGTGAATATTTCTGTTTCTTTCAATGGAAACGTGTTATTATGCTTACAAAAGGGTTATTTAAGCATAAACCACCATTTGGGAGTGAATTCCATTAGTTTTGAGCAATATCAAAATTGAAAGGTCAGAGTCACATTGTTGGTCAAAAAGTGCTTCTCTCGCTCTGAAAAGTATTTTGCACGCATAAAAACTTGACATGTGAATATTTCTGTTTCTTTCAATGGAAACGTGTTATTATGCTTACAAAAGGGTTATTTAAGTATAAACCACCATTTGGGAGTGAATTCCATTAGTTTTGAGCAATATCAAAATTGAAAGGTCAGAATCACATTGTTGGTCAAAAAGTGCTTCTCTCGCTCTGAAAAGCATTTTGCACACATAAAAACTTGACATGTGAATATTTCTGTTACTTTCAATGGAAACGTGTTATTATGCTTACAAAAGGGTTATTTAAGCATAAACCACCATTTGGGAGTGAATTCCATTAGTTTTGAGCAATATCAACATTGTAAGGTAAAAATCACATTGTTGGTCAAAAAGTCCTTCTCTCGCTCTGAAAAGCATTTTGCACGCATAAAAACTTGACATGTGAATATTTCTGTTTCTTTCAATTCAAACGTGTTATTATGCTTACAAAAGGGTTATTTAAGCATAAACCACCATTTGGGAGTGAGTTCCATTAGTTTTGAGCAATATCAACATTGTAAGGTCAGAATCACATTGTTGGTCAAAAAGTGCTTCTCTCGCTCTGAAAAGCATTTTGCACACATAAAAACTAGAAACGTGAATATTTCTGTTACTTTCAATGGAAACGTGTTATTATGCTTACAAAAGGGTTATTTAAGCATAAACCACCATTTGGGAGTGAATTCCATTAGTTTTGAGCAATATCAAAATTGAAAGGTCAGAGTCACATTGTTGGTCAAAAAGTGCTTCTCTCGCTCTGAAAAGCATTTTGCACGCATAAAAACTTGACATGTGAATATTTCTCTTTCTTTCAATGGAAACGTGTTATTATGCTTACAAAAGGGTTATTTAAGCATAAACCACCATTTGGGAGTGAATTCCATTAGTTTTGAGCAATATCAAAATTGAAAGGTCAGAATCACATTGTTGGTCAAAAAGTGCTTCTCTCGCTCTGAAAAGCATTTTGCACACATAAAAACTTGACATGTGAATATTTCTGTTACTTTCAATGGAAACGTGTTATTATGCTTACAAAAGGGTTATTTAAGCATAAACCACCATTTGGGAGTGAATTCCATTAGTTTTGAGCAATATCAAAATTGAAAGGTCAGAGTCACATTGTTGGTCAAAAAGTGCTTCTCTCGCTCTGAAAAGCATTTTGCACGCATAAAAACTTGACATGTGAATATTTCTGTTTCTTTCAATGGAAACGTGTTATTATGCTTACAAAAGGGTTATTTAAGCATAAACCACCATTTGGGAGTGAATTCCATTAGTTTTGAGCAATATCAAAATTGAAAGGTCAGAATCACATTGTTGGTCAAAAAGTGCTTCTCTCGCTCTGAAAAGCATTTTGCACACATAAAAACTTGACATGTGAATATTTCTGTTACTTTCAATGGAAACGTGTTATTATGCTTACAAAAGGGTTATTTAAGCATAAACCACCATTTGGGAGTGAATTCCATTAGTTTTGAGCAATATCAACATTGTAAGGTAAAAATCACATTGTTGGTCAAAAAGTCCTTCTCTCGCTCTGAAAAGCATTTTGCACGCATAAAAACTTGACATGTGAATATTTCTGTTTCTTTCAATTCAAACGTGTTATTATGCTTACAAAAGGGTTATTTAAGCATAAACCACCATTTGGGAGTGAGTTCCATTAGTTTTGAGCAATATCAACATTGTAAGGTCAGAATCACATTGTTGGTCAAAAAGTGCTTCTCTCGCTCTGAAAAGCATTTTGCACACATAAAAACTAGAAACGTGAATATTTCTGTTACTTTCAATGGAAACGTGTTATTATGCTTACAAAAGGGTTATTTAAGCATAAACCACCATTTGGGAGTGAATTCCATTAGTTTTGAGTAATATCAACATTGTAAGGTAAAAATCACATTGTTGGTCAAAAAGTGCTTCTCTCGCTCTGAAAAGCATTTTGCACGCATAAAAACTTGACATGTGAATATTTCTGTTTCTTTCAATGGAAACGTGTTATTATGCTTACAAAAGGGTTATTTAAGCATAAACCAACATTTGGGAGTGAATTCCATTAGTTTTGAGCAATATCAACATTGTAAGGTAAAAATCACATTGTTGGTCAAAAAGTGCTTCTCTCGCTCTGAAAAGCATTTTGCACGCATAAAAACTTGACATGTGAATATTTCTGTTACTTTCAATGGAAACGTGTTATTATGCTTACAAAAGGGTTATTTAAGCATAAACCACCATTTGGGAGTGAATTCCATTAGTTTTGAGCAATATCAAAATTGAAAGGTCAGAGTCACATTGTTGGTCAAAAAGTGCTTCTCTCGCTCTGAAAAGCATTTTGCACGCATAAAAACTTGACACGTGAATATTTCTGTTTCTTTCAATGGAAACGTGTTATTATGCTTACAAAAGGGTTATTTAAGCATAAACCACCATTTGGGAGTGAATTCCATTAGTTTTGAGCAATATCAAAATTGAAAGGTCAGAATCACATTGTTGGTCAAAAAGTGCTTCTCTCGCTCTGAAAAGCATTTTGCACACATAAAAACTTGACATGTGAATATTTCTGTTACTTTCAATGGAAACGTGTTATTATGCTTACAAAAGGGTTATTTAAGCATAAACCACCATTTGGGAGTGAATTCCATTAGTTTTGAGCAATATCAACATTGTAAGGTAAAAATCACATTGTTGGTCAAAAAGTGCTTCTCTCGCTCTGAAAAGCATTTTGCACGCATAAAAACTTGACATGTGAATATTTCTGTTACTTTCAATTGAAACGTGTTATTATGCTTACAAAAGGGTTATTTAAGCATAAACCACCATTTGGGAGTGAATTCCATTAGTTTTGAGCAATATCAAAATTGAAAGGTCAGAATCACATTGTTGGTCAAAAAGTGCTTCTCTCGCTCTGAAAAGCATTTTGCACGCATAAAAACTTGACATGTGAATATTTCTGTTACTTTCAATGGAAACGTGTTATTATGCTTACAAAAGGGTTATTTAAGCATAAACCACCATTTGGGAGTGAATTCCATTAGTTTTGAGTAATATCAACATTGTAAGGTAAAAATCACATTGTTGGTCAAAAAGTGCTTCTCTCGCTCTGAAAAGCATTTTGCACGCATAAAAACTTGACATGTGAATATTTCTGTTTCTTTCAATGGAAACGTGTTATTATGCTTACAAAAGGGTTATTTAAGCATAAACCACCATTTGGGAGTGAATTCCATTAGTTTTGAGCAATATCAAAATTGAAAGGTCAGAATCACATTGTTGGTCAAAAAGTGCTTCTCTCGCTCTGAAAAGCATTTTGCACACATAAAAACTTGACATGTGAATATTTCTGTTACTTTCAATGGAAACGTGTTATTATGCTTACAAAAGGGTTATTTAAGCATAAACCACCATTTGGGAGTGAATTCCATTAGTTTTGAGCAATATCAAAATTGAAAGGTCAGAGTCACATTGTTGGTCAAAAAGTGCTTCTCTCGCTCTGAAAAGCATTTTGCACGCATAAAAACTTGACATGTGAATATTTCTGCTTCTTTCAATGGAAACGTGTTATTATGCTTACAAAAGGGTTATTTAAGCATAAACCACCATTTGGGAGTGAATTCCATTAGTTTTGAGCAATATCAAAATTGAAAGGTCAGAATCACATTGTTGGTCAAAAAGTGCTTCTCTCGCTCTGAAAAGCATTTTGCACACATAAAAACTTGACATGTGAATATTTCTGTTACTTTCAATGGAAACGTGTTATTATGCTTACAAAAGGGTTATTTAAGCATAAACCACCATTTGGGAGTGAATTCCATTAGTTTTGAGCAATATCAAAATTGAAAGGTCAGAGTCACATTGTTGGTCAAAAAGTGCTTCTCTCGCTCTGAAAAGCATTTTGCACGCATAAAAACTTGACATGTGAATATTTCTGTTACTTTCAATGGAAACGTGTTATTATGCTTACAAAAGGGTTATTTAAGCATAAACCACCATTTGGGAGTGAATTCCATTAGTTTTGAGCAATATCAACATTGTAAGGTAAAAATCACATTGTTGGTCAAAAAGTCCTTCTCTCGCTCTGAAAAGCATTTTGCACGCATAAAAACTTGACATGTGAATATTTCTGTTTCTTTCAATTCAAACGTGTTATTATGCTTACAAAAGGGTTATTTAAGCATAAACCACCATTTGGGAGTGAGTTCCATTAGTTTTGAGCAATATCAACATTGTAAGGTCAGAATCACATTGTTGGTCAAAAAGTGCTTCTCTCGCTCTGAAAAGCATTTTGTACACATAAAAACTAGAAACGTGAATATTTCTGTTACTTTCAATGGAAACGTGTTATTATGCTTACAAAAGGGTTATTTAAGCATAAACCACCATTTGGGAGTGAATTCTATTAGTTTTGAGTAATATCAACATTGTAAGGTAAAAATCACATTGTTGGTCAAAAAGTGCTTCTCTCGCTCTGAAAAGCATTTTGCACGCATAAAAACTTGACATGTGAATATTTCTGTTACTTTCAATGGAAACGTGTTATTATGCTTACAAAAGGGTTATTTAAGCATAAACCACCATTTGGGAGTGAATTCCATTAGTTTTGAGCAATATCAAAATTGAAAGGTCAGAGTCACATTGTTGGTCAAAAAGTGCTTCTCTCGCTCTGAAAAGCATTTTGCACTCATAAAAACTTGACATGTGAATATTTCTGTTTCTTTCAATGGAAACGTGTTATTATGCTTACAAAAGGGTTATTTAAGCATAAACCACCATTTGGGAGTGAATTCCATTAGTTTTGAGCAATATCAAAATTGAAAGGTCAGAATCACATTGTTGGTCAAAAAGTGCTTCTCTCGCTCTGAAAAGCATTTTGCACACATAAAAACTTGACATGTGAATATTTCTGTTACTTTCAATGGAAACGTGTTATTATGCTTACAAAAGGGTTATTTAAGCATAAACCACCATTTGGGAGTGAATTCCATTAGTTTTGAGCAATATCAACATTGTAAGGTAAAAATCACATTGTTGGTCAAAAAGTGCTTCTCTCGCTCTGAAAAGCATTTTGCACGCATAAAAACTTGACATGTGAATATTTCTGTTACTTTCAATTGAAACGTGTTATTATGCTTACAAAAGGGTTATTTAAGCATAAACCACCATTTGGGAGTGAATTCCATTAGTTTTGAGCAATATCAAAATTGAAAGGTCAGAATCACATTGTTGGTCAAAAAGTGCTTCTCTCGCTCTGAAAAGCATTTTGCACGCATAAAAACTTGACATGTGAATATTTCTGTTACTTTCAATGGAAACGTGTTATTATGCTTACAAAAGGGTTATTTAAGCATAAACCACCATTTGGGAGTGAATTCCATTAGTTTTGAGTAATATCAACATTGTAAGGTAAAAATCACATTGTTGGTCAAAAAGTGCTTCTCTCGCTCTGAAAAGCATTTTGCACGCATAAAAACTTGACATGTGAATATTTCTGTTTCTTTCAATGGAAACGTGTTATTATGCTTACAAAAGGGTTATTTAAGCATAAACCACCATTTGGGAGTGAATTCCATTAGTTTTGAGCAATATCAAAATTGAAAGGTCAGAATCACATTGTTGGTCAAAAAGTGCTTCTCTCGCTCTGAAAAGCATTTTGCACACATAAAAACTTGACATGTGAATATTTCTGTTACTTTCAATGGAAACGTGTTATTATGCTTACAAAAGGGTTATTTAAGCATAAACCACCATTTGGGAGTGAATTCCATTAGTTTTGAGCAATATCAAAATTGAAAGGTCAGAGTCACATTGTTGGTCAAAAAGTGCTTCTCTCGCTCTGAAAAGCATTTTGCACGCATAAAAACTTGACATGTGAATATTTCTGCTTCTTTCAATGGAAACGTGTTATTATGCTTACAAAAGGGTTATTTAAGCATAAACCACCATTTGGGAGTGAATTCCATTAGTTTTGAGCAATATCAAAATTGAAAGGTCAGAATCACATTGTTGGTCAAAAAGTGCTTCTCTCGCTCTGAAAAGCATTTTGCACACATAAAAACTTGACATGTGAATATTTCTGTTACTTTCAATGGAAACGTGTTATTATGCTTACAAAAGGGTTATTTAAGCATAAACCACCATTTGGGAGTGAATTCCATTAGTTTTGAGCAATATCAAAATTGAAAGGTCAGAGTCACATTGTTGGTCAAAAAGTGCTTCTCTCGCTCTGAAAAGCATTTTGCACGCATAAAAACTTGACATGTGAATATTTCTGTTACTTTCAATGGAAACGTGTTATTATGCTTACAAAAGGGTTATTTAAGCATAAACCACCATTTGGGAGTGAATTCCATTAGTTTTGAGCAATATCAACATTGTAAGGTAAAAATCACATTGTTGGTCAAAAAGTCCTTCTCTCGCTCTGAAAAGCATTTTGCACGCATAAAAACTTGACATGTGAATATTTCTGTTTCTTTCAATTCAAACGTGTTATTATGCTTACAAAAGGGTTATTTAAGCATAAACCACCATTTGGGAGTGAGTTCCATTAGTTTTGAGCAATATCAACATTGTAAGGTCAGAATCACATTGTTGGTCAAAAAGTGCTTCTCTCGCTCTGAAAAGCATTTTGTACACATAAAAACTAGAAACGTGAATATTTCTGTTACTTTCAATGGAAACGTGTTATTATGCTTACAAAAGGGTTATTTAAGCATAAACCACCATTTGGGAGTGAATTCTATTAGTTTTGAGTAATATCAACATTGTAAGGTAAAAATCACATTGTTGGTCAAAAAGTGCTTCTCTCGCTCTGAAAAGCATTTTGCACGCATAAAAACTTGACATGTGAATATTTCTGTTACTTTCAATGGAAACGTGTTATTATGCTTACAAAAGGGTTATTTAAGCATAAACCACCATTTGGGAGTGAATTCCATTAGTTTTGAGCAATATCAAAATTGAAAGGTCAGAATCACATTGTTGGTCAAAAAGTGCTTCTCTCGCTCTGAAAAGCATTTTGCACACATAAAAAATTGACATGTGAATATTTCTGTTACTTTCAATGGAAACGTGTTATTATGCTTACAAAAGGGTTATTTAAGCATAAACCACCATTTGGGAGTGAATTCCATTAGTTTTGAGCAATATCAACATTGTAAGGTAAAAATCACATTGTTGGTCAAAAAGTCCTTCTCTCGCTCTGAAAAGCATTTTGCACGCATAAAAACTTGACATGTGAATATTTCTGTTTCTTTCAATTCAAACGTGTTATTATGCTTACAAAAGGGTTATTTAAGCATAAACCACCATTTGGGAGTGAGTTCCATTAGTTTTGATCAATATCAACATTGTAAGGTCAGAATCACATTGTTGGTCAAAAAGTGCTTCTCTCGCTCTGAAAAGCATTTTGTACACATAAAAACTAGAAACGTGAATATTTCTGTTACTTTCAATGGAAACGTGTTATTATGCTTACAAAAGGGTTATTTAAGCATAAACCACCATTTGGGAGTGAATTCCATTAGTTTTGAGTAATATCAACATTGTAAGGTAAAAATCACATTGTTGGTCAAAAAGTGCTTCTCTCGCTCTGAAAAGCATTTTGCACGCATAAAAACTTGACATGTGAATATTTCTGTTACTTTCAATGGAAACGTGTTATTATGCTTACAAAAGGGTTATTTAAGCATAAACCACCATTTGGGAGTGAATTCCATTAGTTTTGAGCAATATCAAAATTGAAAGGTCAGAATCACATTGTTGGTCAAAAAGTGCTTCTCTCGCTCTGAAAAGCATTTTGCACACATAAAAACTTGACATGTGAATATTTCTGTTACTTTCAATGGAAACGTGTTATTATGCTTACAAAAGGGTTATTTAAGCATAAACCACCATTTGGGAGTGAATTCCATTAGTTTTGAGCAATATCAAAATTGAAAGGTCAGAGTCACATTGTTGGTCAAAAAGTGCTTCTCTCGCTCTGAAAAGCATTTTGCACGCATAAAAACTTGACATGTGAATATTTCTGTTACTTTCAATGGAAACGTGTTATTATGCTTACAAAAGGGTTATTTAAGCATAAACCACCATTTGGGAGTGAATTCCATTAGTTTTGAGCAATATCAAAATTGAAAGGTCAGAGTCACATTGTTGGTCAAAAAGTGCTTCTCTCGCTCTGAAAAGCATTTTGCACGCATAAAAACTTGACATGTGAATATTTCTGTTACTTTCAATGGAAACGTGTTATTATGCTTACAAAAGGGTTATTTAAGCATAAACCACCATTTGGGAGTGAATTCCATTAGTTTTGAGCAATATCAACATTGTAAGGTAAAAATCACATTGTTGGTCAAAAAGTCCTTCTCTCGCTCTGAAAAGCATTTTGCACGCATAAAAACTTGACATGTGAATATTTCTGTTTCTTTCAATTCAAACGTGTTATTATGCTTACAAAAGGGTTATTTAAGCATAAACCACCATTTGGGAGTGAGTTCCATTAGTTTTGAGCAATATCAACATTGTAAGGTCAGAATCACATTGTTGGTCAAAAAGTGCTTCTCTCGCTCTGAAAAGCATTTTGTACACATAAAAACTAGAAACGTGAATATTTCTGTTACTTTCAATGGAAACGTGTTATTATGCTTACAAAAGGGTTATTTAAGCATAAACCACCATTTGGGAGTGAATTCTATTAGTTTTGAGTAATATCAACATTGTAAGGTAAAAATCACATTGTTGGTCAAAAAGTGCTTCTCTCGCTCTGAAAAGCATTTTGCACGCATAAAAACTTGACATGTGAATATTTCTGTTACTTTCAATGGAAACGTGTTATTATGCTTACAAAAGGGTTATTTAAGCATAAACCACCATTTGGGAGTGAATTCCATTAGTTTTGAGCAATATCAAAATTGAAAGGTCAGAATCACATTGTTGGTCAAAAAGTGCTTCTCTCGCTCTGAAAAGCATTTTGCACACATAAAAAATTGACATGTGAATATTTCTGTTACTTTCAATGGAAACGTGTTATTATGCTTACAAAAGGGTTATTTAAGCATAAACCACCATTTGGGAGTGAATTCCATTAGTTTTGAGCAATATCAACATTGTAAGGTAAAAATCACATTGTTGGTCAAAAAGTCCTTCTCTCGCTCTGAAAAGCATTTTGCACGCATAAAAACTTGACATGTGAATATTTCTGTTTCTTTCAATTCAAACGTGTTATTATGCTTACAAAAGGGTTATTTAAGCATAAACCACCATTTGGGAGTGAGTTCCATTAGTTTTGATCAATATCAACATTGTAAGGTCAGAATCACATTGTTGGTCAAAAAGTGCTTCTCTCGCTCTGAAAAGCATTTTGTACACATAAAAACTAGAAACGTGAATATTTCTGTTACTTTCAATGGAAACGTGTTATTATGCTTACAAAAGGGTTATTTAAGCATAAACCACCATTTGGGAGTGAATTCCATTAGTTTTGAGTAATATCAACATTGTAAGGTAAAAATCACATTGTTGGTCAAAAAGTGCTTCTCTCGCTCTGAAAAGCATTTTGCACGCATAAAAACTTGACATGTGAATATTTCTGTTACTTTCAATGGAAACGTGTTATTATGCTTACAAAAGGGTTATTTAAGCATAAACCACCATTTGGG